>NW_028190130.1:0-228799 GCF_048542155.1 Nylanderia fulva | reverse complement strand
TCAAATAGTACTGCTACGGTAATTCATCTCGAGTCTCCAGTCAAAGAGATCGAAATGAGCTTGGTGTCTTTTAAGGATGAGATAATAACACTTCAATTTTTTTTTAGAGATTTGGAAAGATTTGTAAAATTTAAATACGATTTAAAGAATGATAAGGTGGAGGATGTTGTGGGTGAAATGGTAGAGGAGTGTATAGTAAGAGAAGACCAGTACCTCTTTATGTGTGAGGTTCTTGGATCTTGTATAGAGAGATCGATTGAAAAGATAGAAGAATATTCTAAGATAGAAAGGAACAAGAGGGATGAAACATTGAATGGAAAAACAAGTGAAATTGGGGATGAAAGTGACATAAAAGTGGAAAATTTCCCTAGGGTCTATGATGATGAGATGGACATTGAAGAATTTGTCTCGGAAACCTCAAGAATAGCAAAGAGGGAACTGGAGATTACTCAAGGATGGATTAAAACACTCAGATCACAAGACATAGAGAGAGTAGGGGATCTAAGAGTGCTGGTAGAGGAAGATTGGGATCGTCTGGGTCTTACGGTATTTTCTGCTAGAGCCATGAGGAATCTTCTCTATGGAAGCGATCATCGCCTAGCAAAGGAGAAGGAACAGTGTGTTAACACTTTAATAGAGGCCTATGAAGATGATTTAGATATAGAAGAGTTCTCCAAGACCCTGTCTCGTTTAATTGGTAAACCCACCCTTTCTGCTATTTGGGAGGTAAAGTTGCTATCCCAAGATGTTAGGAGTGTGGGAGAGTTAAAATTGCTTCATCAAAAGGATTGGGACAAGTTAGGTCTAACAGTCTTTTCTTATAGAATAATTAAAAACACAATTTTTAGGAGGGGGAAAACTTTACACGATGGAAAGGTGGTGTGAGGTGGGATAGAATGACAACCTAATTGTGTAAATAAAAAATTAATTTTTACTTTCTTCCTCAGTGTTTCTAAGCCCCCTTGATGATAGGAGTAGAGGAGATAGATGAGTCAAATATAGAAGTACTGAAAGAAATAGATAGAAGAATATTCCAAGTAAGGTATAAAGAGTGTTTTTATATAAAGCTAATACAAAACAAGAATAGGAAGGGGTACATAATGAGATTAGATGATAAGTGTGTGGGAGTATGTACCTACCACATAGACTTAGATTTAAATAGTTGTTATTTAATGACTTATGGTGTTTTAGAGGAGCACAGAATGAAGGGAATTGGATCTGCCTTTCTCAAATACTTAGAGCGTTTGATATTTAACAAATTTAAGGTTAATAGAATTCATTTACACGTACAGAGTAATAACTTGGGAGGGAAGACTTTCTATGAAAGGAATGGCTTTAAAGTTATTAAATTTGAGACGGAGTATTACAGGAATATAGCACCAAGATCAGCCTATTTTTTGGAAAAGGTACTTGGTGATGATATCTTGGAGATTAATTTTAAAGAATTTGGCAAGCTGTAAAAAGTTTAATTGAAAGGGTGCATGATGAGTGCAAATCTATCTTTTAAAGAATTTGTGGAAATATAGAACTGGAAATTCCTTCTTTACTACCTCTTTAATGGTAGAAATGGTAATTTTGTTATTTTCATTCCATGCGGTGGTTATAACATTTTTAAGGTAGTGGTTAACACCCTTTCTCAGTACCTCCCCATTCTCTAAGTTGGAACTCCCCTTAAGACCATAGTGAAGAGTAATCTTTTGAAGCCTTTTGGATATCTCAGGAGTGTTAGGGATCTTCTCTATCCTTGAAGAGAGTTGGTAATTTGATGGGTGTGAATACTTTAAGAGATAGGGTTTAGTTGATACCATTGATAGAAATTCATTAAATTTAAGTTTAAAAAGGTTGTCTTTTGTGTGAATATGCCTTAAAGGATGGTTCTTTGATGTATCATCACTAAAGTTTAAAGGAGGTTTATCCTTTAAGCTCTGCTTTATCTCGACCAAAAACTTTTTATCTAAAAAATGTGAGGTTTTTAAGGTAAGAGGGAATCTCTGAGGTACCTTTTGAACAGGTAACTTTAATTTTCTTTTCATTTGCTTTATTTTTAAGATGAGGTGCGTGTTATATTCTTTAATTGAGATGTTCCTCTCTTTTAAGATGCTTTGAATCTCCTCTTTTGATAGTTCTAGCCTTAGCTGCCTCCTTAAGAGCGTTGATATCTCCTCTTCTATCGGTTTTACATCTTTCTTATTCATAGGGTAGATGGAAGGTTAGAAGAGAGAGGGGTAGGGAAAGGATTGGTAAGAAAAATTTTTTTGAAAAGAAAGAGAGGGGACCCCCTCTAAGAAAAAAGAAAGGATGAGGTTGAATGTTGCTTTTCCAAGGAATGGAACACAGAAAATGGTAGATATTGATAAGAGGAGTGAGAGTAGGTTGTACGGTTTAAAGGTTGGGGAAATCTTTGATGGTGAGAGAGTTGGGCCGGAGTATCAAGGATATAAATTTAAGATCACCGGTGGTGATGACTTACAGGGATTCCCAATGAGATTGGGTGTTCAGAGTGTTAAGAGGGTTAGATTGCTTTTAAAGAAAGGTGATGTAGGGTATAGGTGCAGGAGAGATGGTGTTAGAAAAAGAAAGAGTGTTAGAGGTGGTATAGTATCACATGAGATAGCCGTTCTATGTCTTAGTATTATTGAAAGCGGTTCTAATCCAATAGAGGGACTGACTGACAAGATAAATCCAGTAAGCCATTTACCTAAGAGGGCAACAAAGTTGAGGGAGCTCTTTGGTATTCCTAAGGAGGAGAAAGACTTGGTTGGTGTTATTAAACGAAAAATTAAGGAAGGGTCCGAGGAAAAGGAAGGGAAGATTAAGTATCCGAGAATTAGGCCTACGAGGATTGTCACTCAAAGAAGAGTTGATAGGAAAATACAGAGGAAGGAGGAAATCAGGAAAAGAAGGGAAGATTCAATCCTGAAAAGAGAGGAGTATTTAAAAAAGTATTGCTGTAAGACCGAAGTTTAATTAAAGAGGTTACTTGAAAGATTTAATATTCTCCTTATTCCCTGGCCCTTCTTTGCACCATTTACCCCATTCGGGAAGTGGTGCTTTGAACACTTTACCAGCTAAGATGTACTCAGAGGCGTGAAGGCAAATGGAGCTATCTTTATTCTTATAGATTTTATTGTTCTTTCCAGAGCAGTTCTTATAAATAAATGATATAACCTCATTATCACTCTCTCCCGTACAACCAAAGCCTACTTTCCCTTTACCAGCCATCTCATCCTTCCTAAAGGCCTTGCTATATAAAATATCTCCAAGAATTGGAAATCCAACACTTTGCAAATGTACTCTGATTTGGTGTGATCTACCAGTTAGTGGCTTACAATCTACAAGAGAGTACCCATTTTTATACTCTAACCTCCTAAACTTAGTTATAGATTCTTTACCCTCCTCGCTTATAACAACAAATTTTCCTGGAATACTCTTCAATTTTTTATTTACCTCTAACTCCTCGGGAAACATCCCCTCTACCTTACAGAGATAGGTCTTAGCTATCTCTCTATTTTTCATGTAGGTATGGTATTTCCTATGGTTATCTCTACTCATTATCAATACACCAGAGGTGGGTACATCCAGTCTGTTAACACATGCTAGCTTACCATGTTTTTGTAGTGTCCTGGTGACACTGTAATAATTGTACTCTCCTGTGGGATGTGAGGACATACCCGATGGTTTATTTACAACAATATAATCCTTTTCTTCATATAAAATCGGTATTTCTATGGGATACGGTTCATGGATATGAACTGTATGTTCTATCTTATCACTTAACTTTAACAAATGGTTTGGTTTGATCTTCTTACCGTTAACTTTTATTACACCAAGATTTATAGCTTCTCTGTAATACTCCGGAGGTCTAATTTTGAATTCCTCTTTGAACACTTTTAATATCTCTTTGTTAACCCACCTTTCCTTAACATTTGTCTTAAATGTATGAAAATATGTTATCCCACACTCATTTTCTTCCTTTTCTGCTAATTTATCTTTTATCATTTCCTGTTCACTGTCTTCTCTTTTCATTTACTTGAGAAGGGAAGGTGAGTTGTCTGAATGGATAAGCAAAAGAGAAATGATTTGAAGAGTTAAGAAGTTTTAATGAAAAATAACACTTCTTAGTTAATGACCAGATTTAAATGGAGTTACTAATCTTTCATTGTAAAGGAAACAATCTCAAATTGATTTCCACTTCCAACTTGATCTTCTTTCCTCCTCCTCTTCTTTCCTTCTCTTCTCGTCGTTTCTTATCCTTTCTTCCCTTTCCCTAATTTGTTTTTCAATCTCTTCCAATCGTTGTTGATTTAGAGATGTATTTCTACTTCTTTTGGGTCTTTCATTTAGAGATGTATTACTGGTTCCCTTTAACCCTATACTCCAAAATAAACACAAAAGCACCTTAATTCCTACCAATTTCATTATTTTCGTTGCAAATTGTAAAGGGCATATTGTATTCTTGCTCCAATATAAATTGTATATTTAGAAAATGAGTTAATTTTAGAATATACAGTGATTTTATTGGGAATATTTTTAATACCATAAATGGAAAATAGCTTTTTTATAAACTCATTTATATCAAAGATATTTTACAATTTATTATATGCAGTAGTATAGTACCTCTCTCCTATCTTTTCATGTTTCTCTCAATTCTTTTATGCTAAAAATTTTATTTATAAAAAGAAGAGTGTCTTAATTCAATATTTAAATTGTTCAAAATTTATGCTTAATATGGAATATTGGGTAATTCTAGCTTAAAAGGATGGGTAACAGAGTGGACTAGTCTCAAGATCATAGATCAAGATTAAATCTGATGAAGTGGTAGATCTTTCAAAATTCATAGACATGGATAATGTGTTCCAGGGTAAAAACCACAACACAGATTGTTAAATCTTGTCTTAATGAGCCTATGACAACGGTAATGAGGTATGATACCATTCTAAGAGGGAATTGCTAAAAATTCTCCCTGGTGCTAAAAGGCACAACCCCTGATCAACAGTATCACCTTTTTTAATTATACTGCTTTAAGTAAAGGCTTTAGTTTTAAATCTCTATTCCCCATATCTTTTCTAAAAAATTATACAAACTTACTTTTATTTGTTTATATTTCTAGGTTATATTGTTTTTTATGATTTATACCATTTATGGTCATACGTTTCTAAATAGACACTCCATTTTTGACACTTTTTCAAAATTTTCCATAGAAAAAGAGAAATATGAAGAGATGGGTGAAAGATGGGATACAACATAAATTCAAGGATTTAATTAAAAATTACTTTAAGAATGTTTTTTAAATGTACGAATCATTTCAACCAGAGCATTAGTAGAGAGATCACCTTTAGGTGGTTTTGAACTTTTTATATCCTCTAATACTTCTTTTGCAAGAGACTTCCCCAGTTCAACGCCAAATTGGTCAAATGAGTTGATGCCCCACACACACCCTTGGATGTAAATCTTGTGTTCATACAGCGATATCAAAGAACCTAACGTATTTGGTGTTAACTTCGAGAGACAAATCGTTATTGATGGTTTATCTCCTGAAAAGTCTTTATGTGGGGAACTCTCAGAATTCTTTCCCACCATCAGAGCCTGTGTTTGAGCAACACAGTTGGAGACAAGTAAAGTGTGGTGGGAATCAGATACGGACTGAAAATCTGCTAGGGGTTGAAGGGAAAAAATAAACTCTGATAGAATCTTCCGTGTTCCTTGATGTAGCAATTGAAAAAATGAATGCTGGGAATTAGTACCTATCTCACCCCAAATTATCATTCCTGTATCCATGCTAACTTTCTTCCTGTTTATAGATACACTCTTTCCATTACTCTCCATTTCTGCTTGTTGTAGATAAGAAGGTAGCTTTTCTAGATATTGGTCATAAGGTAAGATACACTTATTGTTGTAATTTAACTCATTGTTATAGAATAGCTCTATTATGGCATGTACCATAGGAATGTTTTGAGGTATGTCCTCTGATCTAAAATGTTCATCCATTGCAGATGCACCGCTTAAGAGTCCCATGAAATTCTCAAATCCAACATAGAGGGATATTGAAAGTCCAACCGTACTCCATAAAGAGTATCTCCCACCTACATAATCCCCCATTCCAAATACGTTTTTTATTCCAAAGCTATCTACCTCTTTTAGGTTAGAACTTACAGCGACAAAATGAGATCGTACTATCTCTTTTTCCTCTCTTCCCAGCTTTTCGACCATTAAATTCCTTGCGAGCTTAGCATTTGCTATGGTTTCAAGAGTTGTGAATGTTTTACTCACAACTATAAATAAAGTTCTTTCTGGATCTATCACATCAAATACCAATTTTGTATCTGTACCATCCACGTTAGAGATAAAAAACACCTTTGTATTTCTTTTTTTGTAGAACTGTAGTGCTTTGCATACCATCCTTGGTCCTAAATCACTTCCCCCAATTCCTATACTTACCACAGTATCAAGTGACTTACCAGTCACACCCTTTAGTAACTCATTTTCAAACTTCTCACTAAACTCTTTAATTTTGACCAGTTCGTTAAATACTTCCATATTCTCTTCTTTCAGGTGTATTGAATTATCTCCTGTACATAACTTTCTTATAACATCTTTGTTACGTAAAGCTACATGTAATACCTTCCTATTTTCTGTAAAGTTTATTTCCTTACCATTAAACATCTCTTCTATTCTTTCCTTTATCTTTAAATCTTCCAGTATCTTAAGATATTTCTCTAGGATTTCCTTACTGAGATGTGTTTTTGAATAATCAAAATACAAAAAATCTTGTCCAATGTTCATTCTCTTTGTAAACATTTCCATTCTCTTGTTGTCAAATAATTCTACTATTTTTTTCATTATTTTTTCTTTTCAGAATTTTTTTTTATTTCGAATCCTTGAAACATCGTTTTTGATTTGGAAAGATTGACCTTAGGGAGATACCCTACCCTGAGATTTGAGTACATGTAACATGATACCTCCCTTTAAATTAACACTGTGTAGATCTGACTACACAAAAATTAGGATGCTTGTCCCGAATAAGCTCACTATATGCTAGTAGGGAGGTCTACCACACCCTACCATTAATACCTTCCTAGAACCAAAGGGTACAGCTCATTAATGCTAAATTGTGGTGCATTACTTTTAAAGGGTTAATTCTTCTCAATTAACTTTAATTAAAATTTTAATTAAAAGTTCAATTAAAAGTATAAAAATAAAATAAAAATTAATAAAGCAATGAGATACAAAGAAGAACTGGAAGTATTTCTAGTAACGGGAGTTTCATATGTAAGTAAATTAAAAAAAACTAATTTGTAGTTATCAATGATAGCTTATAAATCTTTAGATTTAAAAGATACCTCACTTTTAGATTCATTTCTAGGGTTTTTGATTTGGATAGTTCCACAATATCTTTCTATATTCTATCCCCAGCTCGTTCCTCATATTTTTGGTTTTCTTATTCTAGTGATCTATCTTAAAGGTAGTAAGAGAATCTTCCTCTCTTTAGATAATAAGAAGGATAATAAAATGAAAGGTACTACTAGATACTACCCTATCTTCGATTCTTATAGATCATATCTTATTTTAATGGTCATAATTTCCATCTTAGGATGTGATTTTGAGATATTCCCTGATAGATTCAAAAAAACATCATTTTACGGCATATCCCTTATGGATGTAGGAATAGGATCATTTCTCTTTAATAATGGTATCACTAGTGTTAAACTATCATCCTCTAAAAGCTTTAACTCTTTCTTAGTATTACTACTCTTGGGGGTAATAAGGTTAGGGACTATTTCTCTCTTTAACTATACCATTGATATCACTGAGTATGGAGAACACCTAAATTTTTATTTCATCCTCTCCTCCATTTACTTCTTTTTCTATCTCTTCAGTACCATTAAGGACAGAATCATTGGGAGATGCAGAGATGTAGGGGAAAAGGGTAAATTAAAGGACAGCTCTCTTTTAGAGTCACTCCTTTTACCGTTAAAAAATGTAAAATTCATGGAGTTTAAAATTTCTCTAATTTTAATTCTAATCTACGAGTATCTTTTGAGAGTTAAAGAGTTTGATATTTTCATATTCTATGAGAAGAGAGATAGTCTTCTTTTAAGAAACAAGGAGGGTATAGTTGGTGTCATATCAAGTCTTTCCATTTTTTTATTTAGTAGGGAAATAGGAAAGATTCTCTTTGATAATGAGAGTGGTGTTAAGAAGGACTCTAATACCACTCTTGGTATGTCCAAAATAGCAAGACTATGGATACTTTCCATAATATTCGTTATTTCGTACCTAATCTCCAACGAATACAGCATGGTATCTAGAAGACTTGGTAATATCTCCTATGTTATGTGGGTATTATCCTTCCATTCTCTACATTTAACCCTCACCTTTACCATCTCACATTTCATACCATTCACCCCACCCCCAATTCAGCTCTATGTAAGTAAGAACCTGTTATTTCTATTTTTACTGAGCAATCTTTATGTCTTACTCTCTAATCTATCTTTCAACTTATCCTCTTTTGGTTTTATTCCTTCTAATCTTTATATTCTCCTCTATCTATTTCTAGTCATTTTCATTCCTTTTAAATTTAATCTTAAAATTTAAGAATCTAACTCCTAATAAAACTGTAAATAATTTAACTTTCTCATTTTCTTATTTCCCCCTCTTCTAACTCATCTTCTACATTACATCTTTTAGAATACTTTCTTAAAACCTCCTTATCTATCTCATTTAAATTACTCTCCTCAAAATTGTGCTCGTACTTGAATAATCTCTCCTCTAACTTGTAAATAAATAGAAAGAAAAGATCCTTCACTAGGTTATACCCTAAGAGATGGTTAAATGCTTTGTTCCTTCTTATCAAAGGTAGAATCTTTTTAAACTTCATTTTGTAGAGAATCTTTCCATCTTTGTACATGGTGTTTAGCAGAATGTTAAATTCATCAATATATTTCTCATTTATCTTTCCTGTCCTCTTATTCCCTCTAATTACCTCCTCTTCTAAAAGGTGGATTCTCTCTTCAAAGCATTCTAAGAGATCTAAAAGTGGGTACTTAGCAAATATGACCTCGTTTTTTATATCCAAAAAAGATGTATTCAAATCTATCTCTACTTTACTCCGCAAAATATTTCTTATTTCCTCCTTCAAGTTCCTTTTTATCCTCTTTTTAACATCTTCATTAAACATTTCCCTTAAAAACCTCACTTTATCGCTTATTTTATGGTAAAATGGATATCTCCTGTATTTCCTATGAAAAAATCTAAAAAAAGCATCAAATCCTTCATCTTTATGGTTTTTTATGTCACTTTTCATTATCTCTCTCATTTTAAGTATCAATTCTCCCTGCTCCTCCGTCTCCTTCTCTCTCTCAATCTCCTTGAGTCTCTCTAGATAGCCTTCAAAATACCTCTTCTTGTCTGAGAAGGAGGAAATGGATCTAAAAATTGAGTTATTAAAAAACTTCTTGATAAAACTCTCCCAAGTGCAATTTGAATTTACTTTTGAATCCCTTAAAAATTCACAGAACATTCTTTCTTCATTTTTAGGATCGTCAAATGTAACACATCCTCCTAGAAGACACACACCTGGTAAAAATATCTCTTCTTCATATCCATTGTTCCATTCCCACACCTCCTGAGGTACATCCCAAGTGGTTTTTTTCGTTATTAAATTGTAAAAGAAAGGCTTTCCGCTCCTAGATTTGTACCTCTTGTAACACTTTGGAGAGAATATCTCCCCATCCTTCTTCAAAATATCAGGTTTAACAAATGTACTCTCTTTGGTTCTATTATTGTAATAAAAGACGCTTTCATCTACTTTTAATATCTCCCACTCCTTATTCATTGCTTCATTCTCCTCTTCTTTTCCTCTTATCTCCTCTTGCATAATCAAAATGTCCTTTTCCTTGAATTATGCACACTGACAACAAAATACTCACACCACTTCCTTACCACACTCTCTTTTCTTAAAATACGAAAAGGGGTGGGACTGGCGCATAAATAAAACAATTAGAGGATTATATTTATGGAAGGAAATAAAAAGAATGCTAAAGAAGATGATAATTCATCTGATAAAGAGAAAATGATACTAAATAATAACAATGATACTTGTAGTGAAAATGAAGAAAATGATAAAAAGGGTCATATCATAGATGAGTGTAATGAAAAGATAAGGAAGAATGAAGTAAAGTGGAAAGGGAAGAAGAGTCACAAAAATATGGGTGATGGGAAATGTGAAGATAATAAAGAAAAATTGGAGGGTAGTGAATTAGATAGTACCAATAGTATAGAAAATAGATGTGGTCTGTCCCCAATTTGTAGTACCTTAAGGGAAGAAATGATGAGAAAAACCATGAACTCTATAAATGACATGGATGAGGATACGTACAAGAAATATGTAGATAAATTTATAAACACTAATTGGGATGAGCTGAGAAAGTTCTTTGGGGTCTTTGAGATGTACGCTTTAAGTGGGGGCATTTTATTTGTTAAATGCTTTTTTAGAGATCCTCCCTTTAGAAAAGAGGGATGCTTCCTAACCCTCTCGCCTTATAAATTTGGAGAGAGAGCTTTGTGGATACCAGCAGAGTTTAAGTATCTCATGGACGTGATTCTAACCAAGGATCTAGCGGTAGGTGGTATTTTCAGGGTCACACCTTCGTATGAGTTATTAGAAAGATGTTATAGGGAGTTACAAGAGGATATCTCCTCCGGTAAGAAAGAGGAGGAGATAAAGTCGAAGCTGTCAAGATATGAGTTGGTGGTTCTAGCCTCATGTTTCAAAAAGTTATTTCAGGCTTATGACAATCTGTTAATACCTGAAAAACAACAAGAATTTATAATTAGAGGGTGGATCTATCCATATACACCATATGACAGGAAATTGGTACTTAAAGCTGTCCTCTATTCACTACCTGAATTTAATAGACACCTTTTAGAGTCTATAACCAAATTTTTTCATTTGATCCACACTTTGAGTACTCTCAAAGATGAGAAGCACAAGAGGAACATGGATCTTAAGGGTATAGCTGTAGTTATGTGTCCCAGAATATTTCTTAAAAAGGATGTATTAATTGAAACAGATAGACTTAACAAATTGGTTGAAATCACAGAATTTATTTTTACAAACATTGACTCTCTGTTTTGTATAGATGAATCGACCTTAAACAAAGTTGGTGTTAGGATATAAAAGATGTTATCTGGTAGTAAAGAACATAGCATTATGTATTTATAGAAGGTATAATAAATATAAATTTAATTAAAGAAGAATTGTGTAAGTTTGCATATTTTTATAACTCTCTCTTCTTCCCTTTTTGAAATGAAAGGTGCAATTCCACTGGACAGGAGAGAAAGAAGAATGAATCTCTTCGATATAAGAGTTAAAGAATTGGATGGGATAGAATATCTAGAGGAAATGCTAGAATGTAAATTAAATTTGATACCTTTACATATGGAAAGGAATGTACTGAATTATTTGATGATATTTAACAAAATGAGAGAGATAGATGGAGATATTAAGGATAATCAGGAGGTAGAGAGTAACACATCTCTGATTTTAATTTCAGATTTAAATAAAAGGGAGATAGAGGAGAGGATAGGTAGAAGAGTGAAGATAAAAAGAATTGATGAAAAGATAACACAAGTATTCTTTAATGAGGTTAAAGATGTGAGTGATACCTTCTTAAATGAATCTTTAGAGTTTTATAGACCTAGAGGATACCAGGGAGGTATTTGTAAAGTAAGGGATGGAGATAAAAGAGAGAGACATGAGAACAGGGTGATATTTGGTCCTCTAGATATTAAAAAAGAGGAATTTTTGGATATATTGAGAGGAATGGATGAGGTTTTGTACTTTAAAGAATGTAAAAACAATTTTTTTATCTTTGAGTTTAAAAATAGGAGAATTGTTAAAACCTTTATGGAAATTCTATCGGAGGTAGAGATCTACGATCCAGGTAATAGTGCTTCATACGATCTGATAGTCAAAAAGGTATTTGATAATTGTAAGATAATGAATTTAGGGGAGAGTGTGAGAAGAGGTGTTTCTAAGGGAATGAGAGGAGAGATAATTTGCAATTTAGAAAGGAGCAGAGTGGTCCAAATAATAAATCTCCTAGGACCTGATGAGATAAGAAATGAAGAGCAGCTAAGAGGAATAGAAGAGGATCTACTCTTAGAGTGCAAGAGACATGTTAAAGGGAGTGTAGACATCAAAATACCAATTCGATCTTTTAGAAAAGAGGATCTCTCTTATTGGATTAGAAAGAACGGGGAAGGGAAGGTTTATTTAAGATGTGAGGATATGACTAGCTCAGAGCTAGTCTATAAAAACCTTTCTGGGATGATTTACAAAGACAGAATCATTGGGTGTACATACTTCCCGGAGATTCTTTATGAGGTAGAAGAATTTGAATGTTGCTAAATCTTTTAGCCATCCCTAAAATGAAAGAAAGTGACAAAGAAAGTGTAGATATGAATTTGATTGAAAATGAGAGGTATTTGAGTAACGAGATATATCATATAGATATAAATAGCAAGGGAGATACCATGATATATGGAGGGGGTGATGATACCTGTACTATAAGAAGAGTACCATCTAAAGAAATTGTCTACGAGATAGATGAGTTTGACGATTCGGTTATTTACAATAAGTTCATAGGAGAGAACTCAATTTTGGTGGTAACACTCCATGGGAGTATTTCTATGAATTACTTTGGTGAGGTGGAGATAGTAGAAGAGAATAGAATTGAAATGGAGGAGGATTTAACCAAAGTTGGTGTTTTTGGTAAAAGGGTGTTTATAGGTACGGAGAAGGGGTGTATCCACTCCCTGGATCTGGAGTTAGGTGATGAAAGGATTTATGAGGGGCATTCCTCAGAAATTAAAGATTTTTATTTAAGAGATGGTCTGATTTACAGTCTCTCTTCCGGTAGATTTGTAGTTCACGACGAAGAGAACCACACCATTGTGTATAAAAGGGAGATAGAAAATGGTAACACTTTCCATATCTCACCAGACAGTACCACTCTATTTATAGGAAGTGATACCTCAATAGAGGTATTGCTTAACATAAATAGGGGAAGATCTATCACAAGATGTAGAGATCATCCAACACTCATAAAAAGATTTGGTATTAAGGATAACAGCACCATAGAAAGTATAGCTTATAGTGGGAACACCTTGGTATTGGGTGGTAAAGGAAACATTTTGTATTGTTTAACGGTGAATGAGAGCTATAAAATTTATGAGATAAAGCTTTTTGATGATAATCTACCGATAGAAGGAGTGGGTAAGGTTATTTTAAAGGAAAATTCAAATTTTTTAGTTTTTTCTACTTTTTGTGGGAGAATTGGAGTTGGTGATTTTAGAGGAGTGAATTTCAAGTTTTTTAAAGGGAGCGTTGGATCAATTTTTGATTTTTGTGTTTTTAACACTCTGTGTGTCATTGGTGGTGAGCTAGGAATGGAAATTTTAGAGATAAAATGAAATTTTAGAGATAAAATGAAATTTTATTTTTATAGACACCTGCTTATTATCTCTATGTCCTCTTCTATGGTACTAGGTGCACTTTTGTACTTCAAAAATAGAGAGGAATCTCTCTCTTTCTTGGAAATAAAAGGTAAATACATTTCCATGTCCATTTGTTCATATTTAATAATTGAATCACTCATCTCTTTATTCCTCTTTACTACATTACTTCTATTTTCAGATACAAATGCTAAATAATTATCTATTTCCTTACTTTTAGTTCTACTTTTAACTCTACTTTTAGTTCTACCTTTCTTTCCTAAATCCTCATCCGAACTTTTACCCTTTTTCATTTTTAGTAAAGGGTCTCTTCCCTTTAGATTAGATAATAAATTGATGTCTGATAACCTTCTCTTCTTAGGGTAGACTAGAGAAAGGTAGAAGGTGCACTACCTGTTTATGAATGGTATCTTTATAGACAGGACCTGGTAAGACTATGGGAATGCCAAAAGTAAAGAGTAGAAAAATGATATTCCATAACAAGATCACAACCAAATAAACTTTTTATTGATAAAGGTAGTTCATTCCATTCACTACACCAACGTATTGTTACCATAACTTGTAGTATTTCCACCGTTCCCGTATGTCTTCCCTGAAGCACTATCTAAATAGGCTATTAGAGCTATACTGGAAATCTGTACGAAAGAATAAACCAGTGTAGGACAAATAACCTTAAGCGCAAAGTGGTTCTTCTCAAGTATGTTTGAGGTGAAAATTCCAATAATTATTATGATACTATACCAAAATGCAAAGATTGAACATAAAACACCTTGAATCCCATTAAATATACTAGTTATCATAGCCAAATCCATACGTAAATAAGTATCCAATAGATAAAGAGATAACAAGTAGCTAAATTCGTGAATTAAAGCGAGTATTACCATTATAATGGATCTTTTTACGGGAAACACCGAAACCATTACAAAAATTGGTAGCACTATGATAAAGCTAGTAATGGTTAAAGGAAAAAACACAATGCTTGAAGAAGAGAGACCTAATAAACCATAACTCTTACTTAAAATAACTATAACCACCAAAATTATAATATACCACCATCTACCTTTCATTGATATCTTCTTATCATTTATTTTACCCTGTGATTCATTGTCTTGTGTTTCATCCTGTATTACAGTATGTTCTCCCATTTCCATCATCATAGACCCTTCCTTCTCCTGAGATTTATATATTTCTTTTTTACGTTAAATTATTACCATAAAAGGTATCTTATCTTAAGATTAGAATTTAAAAATCAAATTACCATTTTTTTGAATAAAAATTTTAACTCTAACTACCTTTTTTTGAAATCAACTTTATTTATTGATCCACTGCGCATCCAGCGCTGACCATGGGCTGTGCCCTTTGGCTCTAGGGAGAATTTTTGGTGGAGGGTGGTGAGGAGGTGGTACTGCACCTCATTACCATCGTGGCTCCGTCAGAGACAGAACACACCAACTCGTGCTGCGGCAGCAGCTTGCCGCCCCCTCCCCAGGAGCACCCAGCTTACTCACCACCGCCGAGTTTTGAAGGATCTACCACCTTGCCCGGGCTCGAACCCAGGACCTCGGACCTGTGATCTTGAGGCCAGCCCACTGGCTACTTGCCCCCACTCTAACTACCTTTTTATAAAAAATGACAATTTGATTTGTAAATTTTAACCCTAAACATTTAAATTTCCAAAATGAAGATAATTAACACTTTGATTGAAGTATCTCCCATACTCCTAGTGGTATATCACCTTATAAATATCTTAGGGGATAGATACACCAATATCAAAAGAATACTTGAAATACTTATCACCATCTTTATATCATCAATTTTGAAAGAAATATTCAAAGTAGAGAGAATTAAAGAATATAAGGAGATAGATGGATCAAATCTCCATAAAATATTATTTAATATTCTATTAAGATGTGTTATATCTAACTATGCTTTTCCCAGTACACATGCTATACTATTTAGTTATTATTACTTTTCAGATCAATCTTTCTATACTTTCTTTGTATTAGTATTGGTATGTATCTATAGAGTGGGGTATAACCATCATACGATGTTCCAAGTGTTATTTGGCGTATTTGTTGGGTACACAGTGGATAGATTCTTAGAGTTAGTAAGAAGTAAGGCTAAGGAGAGGTTTAAGGGGAAAAGGAAGTCTAAGAAGGAGAAGAGACTGGAAAGACATGAAAGGAGAAGGGAAAGGTTTAAAGAGAAAAGGAAGGGGAAGAGAAATAAGAGGGGGAGAGAGGTGAGAATTCAAAACTTTAAAAAGTTTTCTATTTGTATAGAAATATTAAATAGAAGAATAGATGTACCTGAAATACAAAGTAATATTAACACCACCTTGATGACAGAAAGAGAAATGAAGAGTTTGATAAGTCAAATCCAATTTTGCTATTCAAAGAATAGAAGAGTTACCAACCCGGTCAACTTAATTGTTAGCAACTCTAAGGAGATAGAAAGCGAGAAAATAAAATTTATTAAAACTTGGGATATTACACTTTTAGATGGTTCTATTCTTGAAGGATCTAAGGATGGATATAAAAAGATAATTTTTTTATCTTCAGATGCACCAGAACCTTTGGAGAATATCTCCCCTGACAATCTTTACGTTATTGGTGGATTGGTAGATAGAAATAGATATAAAAACCATGTTTTGAATTATTCTACCTCTTTAAAGGTAGAATGTTACAGATTACCTATCCTTGAGAATATTTCATATTTTAAAAATTGTAAAGCCTTGACCACTAACCACGTCTTTGATATCCTCTTAGACTTTATAGAAAATGGGAATTGGTGTGAATCATTTGAAAGGAATATCCCGCAAAGAAAGATCAACAAGAAAGGTGTACAAGATAATAAACCCTTTAGAGACACTTTAAAAATAAAAAATTTTAGGGTTCTGGAGAATGGTAGGGAGAATGCTGGTGAATGTAATAACCTTCTTACTAGTGCTTTATAATAGCTATAACTCTTATAAGGTAAGGAAGTATAAAAATAAGGAAATATCAAAGCATTACTCTCATTATTTCGTGGTAATGGGAATACTTCTGTCAACAGATAAAATGTTAGGTTTTATAACACAGGTCTTTCCATTTTATCAGGTTATAAAATTGTTCACCGTGTTATGGCTGTCTATTCCCTTATGTTCCGGATCTTATTTCATTTATAGATCTTACATTCATTCCATCTTTGAGTGCTATGAGGGCGAAGTTGATCAATTTTTAGAAGAGATAAGAAGGAGGGTTTATGACATGGTGTGTCATTACTACTTGTATGCTTATTCTGTCTATTCTAGTAACATTAAAAACAAGATAGCTAATAGCTTGTACTTTAAGAAGGGTTCCAAAGAGAACGATTCTATCGAGCTGATGACAATCGAGGAGAATCTTTGCGATGTGGTACCTAAAGAATAAGAGAGAATGATTGACATTAAAAATGTGCTAGTTTTATTTTTTATCTTCCAGTTGCTCTACTATTTTAATAAAATCCTCATATTCTATCTTACCATCCTCTTTAAAGAGATAGATCATGTCCCTTAGATCGTTAGGAGAGATATTAAAATTGAATTTATTTGACAATACGGAAAGTGTGTTAGTGTCTATGTACCTGGTGCTATTTGAAAATAGATTAAATAACTCTGAATAATCTTTCTGGTTTTGTGTTGGATACTCTAGGAGTTGTTCAAGTACTTTTAGGGTTATCTGGTCAGGTAGTTGTTTTTGCTTATAAGGATACTCTTTAAGGGCCAAAGAGAGTGTAGTATATTCTCTATATGTGAGATATCCCTTCTTCCCGATGTCGAATGATCTAAATGTCTGGTTTAAAAGATTTTTATCAATCATTTGAGAGGGTTACGAAGGGAGGTGGTAAATGCAAAAATTATCAAGTTTGATATTTTAATAGATAAGTGCCCTGCCTGCGGAGCACTGCTGGTCTAATGGTAGAATTGTCGCTTGCCATGCGATAGGTCCGGGTTCGATTCCCGGGCAGTGCACTTTTGTTAAAAGTAACCATTAACTTAATTTTTATTTAATACTGCCCCCATAACAACTCAAATGAGTTATTAACCTTCTCCCTTCCAGAGAATATTCCATCATTTAAACTTTCCCTTGTGTTTAAACCTCATGTCAAATAAGAACTCACCACAATTCTCCTTACACCTCTTGGCGTTAGAAAGTAGGTCATCTAGCTCTTTTATTGAGTCCACCTGCTCGGCTACGTATTTATCCAAGAACTGTGTTGTTGCAAAGTCCTTCTTTTCACTTGCTCTTCCGTAAATCTTAGTTAAATGACTCATTTCATCTTTCTCAATTTCCAGTGACTTGGTTAAAACATCAATTGTATCTCCAAATTTCGAATTAGTAGAATTGATAGACTTAAACTGTACTATCAACCCAATTTTATTCATATATTCTATTATTCCAATGGCATGCTTTATCTCTTCCTTATAAAACTTCTTAAATTTCTTCTTCAGTCCTAGTAAAGCCACGTTCTCCCTATCTAAGTAAGAATACACCTCGCTATAAAAATAAAATGCCTTATATTCCAGGTTCACCTGTTCTGAAAGTAACTTTTCCAACTCATCCTTTCTCCATTTCTCCATATTTCAACACCCAATTTTCCTTTTTATATTTTTATAAATCATCCTTTCATTCTATTCGCTACATCTTCCTCCACTCTTCCCCTTTTTCAAGTCTCCTTTACCTTACCTTAGGATACAACACCAAGAAGAGGTAAGTGTAAATCACCGTATAAATTATGAGAGAGTTAGATCTAAGAACAATTCTTTTATTAAAGTAGGGAATATCCAAAACAAAAGAAAACAAGGAAATAACAAAAAGAGCACTTGGGATGATAATCAAACATACACCACAAAACCTTCTAAATCTTTTTCTATTCTCCATAAGGGAGAGTGGATATTTCACTTTTTATATAAAGGGACATCAAAGTTACAAAGAGAAGGTCCATCCAATTAACAAAATTCAAATTACCACTTCCATAGAAACTAAAAAGCAAGAAAATGAATGTTCTAGCAAAGAAGAGCAAAAAAGAGAATTCGTAGATTAAGGTATCACCTAAAATACAAAACAAGAGGAGATAATTCTTAAAGGTGGTAATTTTAAAGAATAAAACCACGAAAATATTCCTAACGAATGACTTGTTGGTGTTTATCAAGAAAGAGTAGTAGAATGTTATTAAAATTATGGTATGGAAATATTTAAGGTATTGTTTAAATAGATTTAAGTAATAAAACCAATGAGTGGTACTACACGGTAAGTGAGACATGCTATATGTTCTATTGTATGAATTTAGTAGAGAGATTCTCAATATCTCTATAGATGTATTGTAATACTCTAAAGGTATTAAATAGAGGGATGTGATGATGGTATCTATAACACCTCTATTGGCTTTTACAAGGATTTTGAGTACAAGTGGGAGATAGGAAAAGTTAAGGAAAATTAAAGGGAGAGATAGGAAAGATGAACACTTTAATTCCCTGTAAATTAAGGAGAGGATGAAATTCTCCAGAGAAAGTAAGTCATTGGGTAAGAATATGGAAAAGATAAAATAAAGATCGCTTTCTAGTACCAGAGAGGTGGTAAAATCTAGAATACAAATTAAAACATTAAAATATCTCTCTTGCACCACTTCATAGAACATCTCAAGTAGATCTAAAGGCTCTTTATTTACTCTTTTTCTATAAATCTTCTCATAGACTCTCTTTGGATCGTAAGGTGTAAAAATCACTCCTTTGGTGATATCCTTAACCTTTAAATAGAAAAGTAGAATAAAAAGTGGTATTTTCTGTAAATTAAAATATCTTTTTGTTATTCTATCATTCTTTTTAATACCCATCCTTCTTTAGGGTCCTAAGATTAATTATTGTGTGTTAATTAAACTTTTTGATTGACTCAACTAAAAGTCTTTTTAAAAGTTGGTATATTCTTCATTTCTTGCAATCCCTTCAATGGGAAATGGTCCAACCACTAAATCGAAGAAAGGTGGAAAGGGATCTAAGAAGAGATATGGTTCTAGAGATATAGATGAAATACAAAAGAACATTGAAAATGGTGTTGAGTGTGTGGTAAACGAAGACTTACCAGGATGTGGTATGTCCTATTGTATTGAGTGTGATAGACATTTTATTAGTAGGAATGACCTCATGGGACATAGAAAAACTAAGAGCCATAAAAATAGGGTAAAACAACTTAAAGATTCGACATACACACAGAAGGAATCCGAAATGGCTGTCGGATTATTTTAGAATTGTTTTTTAATTAAACACTCTACCTGTGACTGGCACCATGCTTTGACTTCCCTCTAAAGAGATGTGGTGGTTTACTGTTGTAGTACCTCTCTCTACCACTCTTTTTACCTTTCTCATTCCTTTCTCTTGCCTTAGCAATCTTACCACTGCTCATTGCAAATCCATCCCCTTCTATAACCTCTAGCTCATCTCCTAGCTTTTCACCCCTAATTACTCTCTTCCTACCCTTCCATCTCTCTGGTACACTGCACCTGTCCTTAAAATTTCGCTGTTTGATCTTGCTCATTCTCTTGTTGTTTATCATTTCTTTATAACCACTCTCCTCCTTACTCAGCACATCGTATCTTTTATTGTACCTCTCTTCCATTTCCTCTTCCTCTTGTTCTAGTCTTATCATCTTTTCATAGATCTCTCTGTCTATAAAATCAGAGACATTCTTACCATCCAATATCTCTCCCATATTATCGTATCTCCATTCTTCTCTATCTAAAATGTAACACTCTCTATCATTAAATAGATAATCTTTATCTTCTACTTCCTTTTCTCTCTCTGTTACTATCTTCTCAGTTCTTAAACAACTCTCCTCTTTATCTCCCAATTGAAATGGTTTGGTTAAACTAATTTTATTTCTAAACTCTTCCACTTTACTGTTCTCTATTTTGCTTTTAATTCTCTGTTCTAACAATCTCTCACACCCTATCTTTTTTAGCTCTTCTATGTTCTCTTCACTAAATGTACTGATCTCTACGTATTGCTTATCTCTCAGAAAATTGAATAACTCGTCTATCTCATGGATGGAAATGGTACTCCCACCACTCACATTATCTCTACCGTTGGAAAGATCCCCTAGTCTCTTAAGATCACTCTTGGATAGGACAATGATAAAGCTATCGGAGAAGAGGGGAAGGAGTGAGTTGAAGAGATTTATCTGTTGGGTAATGGAGTACCCACATACCTCAGATATATCCATGAAATACAAAACTATGGAATTGATATGTGCTAGTGCAGTTATTGTTTGCATCTCAATTGTATTTCTTTCCTCTATCAAATGGTCTAAGATCCCAGGTGTGTCTATGACTTGGAACCTGAGGTAGCTGTAGTCAAACTGCCCAACATAGAGATTCTTAGTGGTGAAGGGATAGGGTTGCACATCAACGTTGGCACGGGTTATCTTGTTGATGAAGGAAGATTTGCCAACATTGGGGAACCCACAGAGTAAAAAGGTACGAGTTGAAGGGTCTAGCTGTGGTATTCTACTCATGTGCTGTCTTACCTGCTCCAGATACTCGGTGGTTTTCTTTAGCTTTTTGACTATCGTAGCCATTCTACCTAGCGCTGCTCTCTTAAGCTGTTTACATCTGTAAAGATTGTCTCCATACTTGAGTAGCTTTACATACTCCTTAGATACATTCTCTACCATACACCTTGTAGTGTTGACATGTCCCAGAGCTAGTTTATAGTGATCTTTATCGTACAAAATATTTATTAGATCACAGTAGAAAGGATGGGTCTCTTCCAATCTCGGGAACTGTGAGGTGATTCTCTTCATCCGCTCTGAGAATTCGTTAGAAGCAAATTTTATCTTTTTGCTGTAGAAGGTCCGTATTTTCGTTATGTTAAACTGAGGATGTACTACTGTTGGTGTCTTTCTCTGTGTCTTATTTAGCACTATGTCTATCAGCTCAGTGTTTGATGGAACTGTTTGAATTGTTCTAAAGTTCGCTGCCATTTCAAGGGGAAGAAAATTTTTATAAAATTTTAGGGTGATTGGTTATTGGTGCTAGTAGAAGGGTGTGTAGAGTCAGTGTCAATGCCAAAATAACGAATTGATTAAAGTTTTTAATTTAATAGGGACACTGTACCTAAAGGAGTAATGGTGTTAAAAATAGAAAAGGGGTGACTTCAAAATGGATGGATTTTGTAAGAAGTTGAAGGACATATTTAAGAGGTTATATGATAAGATATTTGTCAAGAAAATACATATTATGTTTATTTCAGTGGGTGATACAGGTAAAAGCTCTCTTATCAACACCATATTTTCCAAAAATTACAGGGAATTGAAATCACCCTCTAGTCTATCGGTAGAAAGATATAAAATAAACAATAATTCGTATATCATCTACAACATGCCATCTTCTGTAGAATTTAGGGGAAAATGGGACCATTATTATAAAAAATCAGATCTTTTAATCTTTTTGATTAGTTCTATAGCAGATGATAGCACATTTGATCAGGGAAGAGAAGCTCTGATGAGTCTTCTCTACAGGAACATGTGGGCTAAAAAACCACTTCTAGTTCTAGCTACAAAAAATGACCTTCAAAATTCAGTTATGTGTAGAGACGTAATTCTTAAGTTAGATCTTGTTTCAATCATTGATCGAGAGGTAGCTTGCTATTCCGTGAGTGCTAAGAGCATTACAAATACGGATCTTGTACTAAACTGGATAAATGAACAAGCTGAGAATCCAAATGAACAAAAAGATATTTGAAAAATGTAATTTTAGCATTTTAAATATTAAATTCATCTTGAAGAACACATTACACTTACATTTTGATCTTTTTTATTTTAGCTAAGACTAGATCTGTCTATACTCATATTAAAACTGTTAAAGATTAAGTCAGATATTCGAATTAATTTCATGATATAGCAATAGCATTGTGTCAAATAAAAAAGATTTGATAGATTCCCTATCCTTAAGTGATTTTTAATGTTTTGTTCTATCTGTAGAGTGGAAAGTTATGTTTATCGTGGCTATTACAAGGTTTTTATATTATCTGGGGAATTACTGCTTTAGTGTAGATTCATTCTTAAATCTATCTTGGCTTGGTATTCCTTTAAATCTTACAATGTGATAGATCTAGACATTGGATTGGTAATTTACCAAGTACAAATGGATTTGATAGTACTCTTTTAGGAGATACAGAATTAGGAGAGGAGCGTAGGGATCTGAGTTTAGACAAACCTATATCAACTGATGGCTCACCTTTTTTGACTTGTAGTGAGATAGATGCCTTTTTTGATGAATTAGATCGCTGTGTTAATACTTCCACACAAGTGGAGGATGTAAATACCTACAACGATACAGAGACATGGTATCATCAAGGTGTGCTACAAAGGTGTTGTAGTGTAATGAATTATGATCCATCATGCTGCGGAGATGTCCAGGAAATGTCTTCTTGTCCACATGAGAACTACAATTTGGGATCTACACCAGTTGGTCAATCCATCCAACCAGACCAAAACATGTCTTTAGATCTTAAGGAGCTACCATCTACTAGTCACGATCTTAGAATGGATGGGGGATGTAGTAATACACAAGATATACCCACATCTCTAGAGAGTGATCCACTGAGGTCGATCAAGAATGAAGTAACCCAATGGTTTTTCCTTGGTACATTTGATCCATGGTGTTTAATGAACCCCATCAGTGAGAAGGATGGAAGGTTTTATGAACTGGGCTACGAAGAAGTACTGGAGATATTCGAATTTGTGAGGAGCGAGGAGAGGAGATATCCCAGGGTTATTATCACAGAGGAGATGGTTAGAGAATTTAGTGACCATTTAATTAGAGTAGTTGAAGAGACACTAAAATACTCGATGTTGGTGTACTTCAGAGAAATGATAAGCTTTGGTGAGTTCTTAACGAGGAATTACAAACTTGGGTTGGTAGATCATCACTTCACCAATCTTTTTATCTTTCACTACCTTCTCTCCAGAATGGTAAGACACGATAACAACCTCAAGTGTAAAAGTGGTGGTAATAGCAGAGTTAAAAATAAGCACAATGCTAGAACTTCAGCTACATTTGGGAGAGATTTTCCCATATTCTATCTCTGTATCAAGGAGTTTCTCAGATCCTTTAACGATAAGATATTTTATAACTTTTTTGGTTATTGCTATGAGAGAAGGTTTGGATGTAAAGAGTACGAAATTGGAGATGATGTGTACTTGGATGATAACTTTTTGATACATAACAGAAGGGGTGTTTATAAGAAGATTTTTACATTCACAATTTTTATCCTTGAGAGAGATGTTCTTAGAGGTATTTATGAAGGTTGTAGCAATTTCCAGTTTTCTAGTAATACCAGGAGGAGTTTACTGAAGAACAATGCATTGAGTGTTTTAAAGATAGTAAGGAGAGATGAAATAGTTGACTCTTACTTTTTACTGTCCAAAAAGCTTGTTGAAATGTTACTTGATAATAAGCTTTGTACTAGTACAATAAGAGTTCACTTACGTATAGTTAAGAATATACTACCAAGGGTTGAACAGCGATTCAGATCCTCTACAAATGATGAGGAAAGGACCAATACATTTTTTGATCTTACTTCGATATTCTACAAGTGTTTTTATGTAAAAATACCACGTAGGTATATGGGTGCTCATCATATTCGCTTGGATGAATTGAGAAAATTCCTATCAAGGTATGAGAAGTAACTTTCTATCAATAAAGTGATACTTGGTTTAATTTTTATAAATAAGATATCTACAACCACAGAAGTATTTTATATCCTATGTTGGTGTTAGTCTACCGTTAATATCATCTTTACAAACAGGACAACGTTTCTCACAACCTTTTAAGTGATCCAAAATACATTTAAAGCAGTAACAATGGTTGCAGTCCGTAAATACTTTCTCTATACATTCCTTTTTACAGATATTGCAAAACATATCATCTTTACTACTCTTCGCAGTATTATCATCCATATTTAAATATCTTTCATGTAAGTATTTGCATGTGTCCCCATATCCACCTCTGTCTCCTTGAATGGTTTACAAACAACCTTTGTGTAGTCTACAAATTAAACACGAAATACTCATAGAACCAACGTTATCAGTTATAATCCATTAATATCCCAATTCTCGATCATTTCCATAACCTTTAATATAGGTCACATCCTTTGCATAGCCATGGAGAGTCATACAATTGGAACTGAGAGGAGTAATTCTAAATGTAAAGATAAGGAATATGAAGATGTACATAGAGAAATACATAACATAGCGAACACCAATAATATGATAGTTCCATTTGACACTCCTTGGAACCAACAGACTTTCAAGATTTTTATAGAATCTCAAAGGGAGCTGGAGGAATACAACAAGAAACACATAGAGCAGTATATTAGAATAGAAGAGAAACCCAGAAATACTAAAATGGAAAATGTAAAACATAGAGAACCTTTCGGTAATCTGAATTCTTTACACTCTCTAGTTTCTACGATCTTAGAAATGGAGAGTGTTATAACAAAATTTGATATTGAGATTGAGAATGAGGATATAAATAGATTAAGAGATGGTAGATGGTTGAATGACAAGATAGTAAATGTGTATTTTAAAATGATAAAAGAGTATGGAATGAGGTACAACATACAGACAGAGGTATTTTCTACATTTTTTTACACATGTCTAGAGACTAAGGGAATAGAACATGTACAGAGATGGATTGATAGAATTAACATTTTTGAGAAAGATTATGTGTTTGTACCGATTCACCTGGGCAATCATTGGGTGCTATGTGTATTAGATGTTAAGAGTAGATTTATTGAATGTTTTGATTCTATGAAGATTAAGAGGAAATGGGTGATATCGAGTTTAATTAAATTCTTTAAACGGGAAGAGTTTAGAAATTTGGGATGGGAGAGTAGATATTGCATCTTTTTTAGGAGAAACATTCCCATTCAACACAATGGTGATGATTGTGGGGTGTTTATGTGTACATATGCTAAAAACAGGGTTAGGACCAGAAATGTTCTCTTTCGATCCTCAGATATTCCAACAATTAGAAAAACAATGATTCATGAAATATTTGTTGGTGAGATACTGTACGAAATTCCTTATAGCTTAGATAAGTTATGAAACACTCTCCACTCTTCTTTTAGTATCTAACACTATGAGATCTTATAAGAAGGGTGCCAGGCACTGAGTTTTCCATCCCCAAATCCGATGAAGGAGGAATTGTTTAGAGAAACTGAAAGGTTAATTGAATCTACGTTGATGTCTGTTAGAGATATAATAAGTGGATTGCTTGAAGAGTGTAACACTAGAGGTAATGGGGATGTGAATAGATCTTTGAATGTATCATTGGAGGATGTCCTTGGAAATATAAAAAGTATACAAAAGAATGTAATGAAGTTCTATGGGAGATGAGGATGTGAAGAGATAAGGCTAATTATTAGAAAGAGAGGGATGGTTGTAGGTAAAGTTACTTTATTTATGGTTTCAGTGTTAGTTTATCCCATTCTTGCTTGTTTCCCTTGTGACCCACTCATTCTGTCTACAGAGTGCTAAAAGCTAAATTGGGTTAAAGGGAACCGTTGGTGCTTACAGACACGTAGAAAGCAGAATGAGGTTGGATCAAATAAATGAAGATAGTACTAAGAACAGAAATCTATCCTTGCACATCTCTATAGACAGTGAAGGTTATTTGAATATCCAAATAGAGATATCGAATGTATCAAAAGTCATTTTGGAGAGTAGTGGGGTACACTAATGACATGGAGGTGGAGAGTTGGAGTAGAAATAAGAATCTATCTCCAATTAGATGACTAATCAAAGATGGGTACAGTTAATCACCATTTCTTTATCTTATCTCATATCCTTTTATGAATGTATCTGTGGCAATAAACAGATAGTCATCAAAACAACACATACCGTTTATTTGTGTATCACTTTCTATTTTACTGTACCCAATTCCCACAGTGTATTGATCACCCAAAATCACTTCATCACCCTTAAAAGATAAATAATTTACATAATTTAAATCCACAGCTCTTATATCACTCTTTCCTTCTTTATTGTCTTCACCCACAAAATAGATCAATTTAGCCCTAGACGTACCAATGACCAATGTCTCATTCATCTCCACAAAGTTAATTAGAGGAATATTAAAATCAACTTTTTTTATCTTTTCATTTCCATAGATCAATAGCTCACCAGAGAGTGATGTAGCATATAAACTATCTCCTACAAATCTTATTCTCGATACACCTCCCCTACAACTAAGGGTTTTTACTTCCCTGTAATTCTCCTTGAAGTCCAAGAGCTTTATTGTACCGTTCTCTGTACCATAAGCTAGAAAGGTATCTGAAGAGGAAATGGCTGTGATTTGGGAACTATCTGTAGATATCACGTCTGTGGATCCCTCCTTGTACACGAATATCTCATTGTTAGAGTTATAGAAATAGAAGATCTCCTTACTTACTACTGATACTCCCATTATAAGGTATCCCGTTGTACCAATAGTGTCCTCTAACTCTATCTTTCCATCAAAGCTGTATATCACGATCTTATTATCACTCGTACCAATAAATAGCAACTTTCTATAAACCTCCAGAAATAAGACACCAGATCCCAAGTTAACTTCAATATCCAATGGAAAGTCTTTTATTTCAGCATATTCTATTATAAGAGTGCTTTCCCTATCAAAACCATTGTTATTTATCACTTTTTCTAATGTATCCCTAAAGGATGCACCATTTATGAATAACTTGTACTTTTTAGTATTGTTTAGGGTTTGATTTAAATATTGAACTACATCTTGATCGGTATATTCTGTAGAGAGTTGTATCTGATCCATAAGAAATACTCCAGTGGTCTTTGATTTCAAGTGAACTAAAATATCTTTCATCAAGGGATGTCATAACTAATTTCTTAATTCAAAAGCTTGGTGGTGCTCTAAAGATGTAAATTACATTAAAATGACGATAATATCAGAAAGAAATGAAAATACAGGAGAGAAGGAGATATGGGAAAGGTTAATGAATCTGGAAATGAGTGAAAGAGTTGTGTAGTTAGAGCCCATATAAATAACTTGTTATTGATATAAACACCAAGAAAGTACAGGTTCTTCTGGCCTTTGACCCACCCCTATTCAATGTGCTTTCTGAATACCTTATCACAATATGGATGTATCTATCCCGACACCCCAAGTTATCACTTCTCTAGTCGAGAATAGACACTGGAATGGATACGAAGTAGTACAAAGATAAAACAACAGTGTTACATATTACTACCAATAACTTTATTTCATAGTGTTGATATTACTCTCAGCAGATACCGTTAAATATTCTTCCGCTAAACTCAGTGATCCTGTAATAGGAAAAACGAGAGATAACAATAGAAAGAGTTTTGTTTGACTTGGGATCAATATTTTGATATTCTTCAAGAGGATCATATGGTAAAACCTCAAAGATTGCACAGTTTAGACTTGGCATGATACTTTTACAACTTTTAGGAAAGAAACGGTAACACTGTATAACAACTCTTTTAGCTTTTCCCTTAAATAAATTGTCAAGAGCATAGATACAACTTTTCCAATCACTGGTATATTCAAGATATAATAAGTCTAAATTAGCGTTAATACTTAGTTCATAATCTATGTATCTCACTGGACACTTTCTTACATACACCTCCTTCAAGTTTTTACATCCTGACAATGCTTTAAGATCATCTGATGTTAACTCAAAACCCTTAATATCTAAACAAGTCAAACACCTCGCTAGTTCTGTTGGATTACCTTCATGAGTCAAGAGATTAGATAAAGTATTCTCTCCACCAAATTCCTGACAATCATTCCTAAGGAACAAAGAAGTCAATGGGAATCGTCTCAACTGTTCCCAAGCAACAATTCCCTCATTAACATCATCGTTTATATAATACTCAATGTGAAACTTATTTAAGTTTGATAGCCATTCCAATACTTCTTTTTCTTCTTCTTTTAGATCAATTTCTTTCAAGTAATAAAGATTTGTTGATATTGACAGGTTTTTGAGGCTTTTATTGTTAGCAATTGCTTTTAGATTGTCATAAGTAAAGACTATATCTTCACTAAAGACTAAAGTAAGAGATCTGAGAGATTTGACAAGCTTACTATCCTCAACGAATATCTTATCTATAATAGAGCAATTGACATTTTCAAGATAAAGCTCATCTAATCCAAGACTTGATAAGTTTGAAAATATTGGTAAGAGTGATAATGTTTTTTTAGAAGTTAGCTCATCTCCCCACAACTCGATACCTAGTTTTCTTAGACTTACCAACGATTCTTTATTGCTTAACAGTATACTCAATTGATCCTTAATATCAACCCATGAACCATAAAATATTATGCTCAACTCTTCAAGTCTCTTAATAAATTTATTGGTATTTGGTGATTTATTCAAAATAAGTGAAGAGTCACATCTCAACACAAGACTTGTCAAGGAATAGTGTTTCTTTAATATCTTTATACTCTCAGCATTGTTACAATAAAACCCTGGCATGTTTAACACCTTTAAATGTTTTTTTAATGTACACTTTTTCTCTATAAATTTATAGTCTATCGATTCGTCACCATCAATGTAAAGTTCACTCAACGAAAACTTGGAGAGTTGTTTGAAATCGTCTTCTTTCATTTCTCTAGCTGTAAGATCTAGTATTTTCAAATGTTCTATTAATACTTCACTCTTCAGTATTACATCTAGGTTAGAACATGCAACAACCTTCAGTTTAACCAACTCAAAGTTGGCAACACATTGTAACTCTTCCTTTGATAATTCAATTCTCCTCACTTCAAGTGAGTTAAAATACCTCAAGTTGTAGAAGATTTCAAGCGCCCTAAAGGAGCCCTCCATTAAATTTCTGAGATGAGTTATGGCATGTGGTTCAAAAACAATTCCTTTTATAACCACTTCAACTTCTTTCTTACCCTTTTTGATCTCCAATCTATTCTTTCTAAACCCTGCATCGATCATATCTAGAAAGACTCTAAAAAGTACTTTCATTATATTTCGAGTAATTGTCTTATTATTAATTATTTTTTCATAAATCTTACTATTTTCTATTTTTAACCATATCACAGAAAATAACAAGCTTCGATATAAATTCTTCGTGCCACTGGTGTAACTAATCAATTTACCTACTTTCAACAATAGATCAACTATGATCTCATCTTTTACACATCCATCAAAACTTGCTTTCTGTTTGTTTAGTGATATAATCTTGTCAAATACCTCTTTTGTGATATTCATTAGTATTTGTTCTATATTATTAGATGATTCTTCAAAACGATAAATTATTATCCAATTTTGTGTAGAGTAAAGGTTGAATATAGCGACATCACTAAGACTATAAGAATATATTGTTCCATCTCTGCACTTAATTTTAGCTGTTTTTTCTTCACTTCTTCCATAAACAAGTTGTAATAACATTACAAATATGTATAACATCTATGGATGTCCTTTCTTCCCTTCTTTTATACTTTTTTTTATTTATGGAATACTTTTTAACTCAACAATCATATCATAAAAGATTGAATGAATTATAATACCATAAAAGGTAATATTATAAAAAATGATAAATTGGTCATTTTGGGTGTACAAATTTTTTTGCAAATTTTTTATTCTCCCTCGTACCAATGTGTCTGAGGAGTGAACATCAAGACCCTTAGGGTGGAAGAGAAGCTTAACATTGATGCGAATGATAGAGTAATTTATTGAAATATGAACAAGCCATTGAGATAGTGTGTTAGCTGGAGATGGTGTGAAGATATTCTAGGATCGAAGAGATGTACAAAAGAGTGTCCAACACCAGAGAGACACGGTACACAACTGGACCCTGGTTCCACTCCATCACACCCTTGTTGTAATCTACCGTTTCTCTTGTTCTACATCCAGTACTATTTCATCATACACACCTGGATCTAAGATCAGTGAATGGATGTGGCAATCCCACTCTCTGGCACCAGGAACACCATCTTTGACCCAAAGTGTCTTTCCACACCTCCAACAAGTGTGGTTTTGTGTATCCTTCATTAACGCTATAGAATGGTCTTTCCTGTCAGTAGTGGTGTTCTCACCTGTTCAACTTTGTTAAATAATGTAATTTTTATTGTAATTCTCAATCCCCAACATACAATATCTTCTGCTATTCTTTCTTCATGTTATATCTATGAAACACGTTTTAATTCAACAGGTATACCATAAACGATAAGCGTTATACAAAATGACAAATTATCCACTTTTGCTACTTCAATCTTCTATTCTCCTCTGTTTAAATGTGTGTCCTCGAGGAATTAAAGTAAATTTTTTCGTTGGGAGAGTGAAAATCTTTCATGGTCACTTATCATACCCTCTGTGACAATGAATTAGAGTGAAGAACTTGAAAAATAGAAAAGAGAGGGGTAATGGAAGAAGAAATTTATTTCACCAGAGGAGGTAAGTCACATAACTTGAGCATGGGAATTGTAGGGCTGCCAAACGTGGGGAAATCAACTCTATTTAATTATTTAACAAGAAGTAATGTCCCAGCTGAGAATTATCCGTTTTGCACAATAGAGCCAAGTGAGGGAAGAGTAGAGATCCCAGATGAGAGATTTGAATGGCTTTGTTCTCTTTACACCCCACTAAAAAGGATTCCTTCTTACTTAACGGTAGTTGATATAGCAGGACTGGTTAAGGGTGCAAGTGGAGGTGTGGGCTTGGGAAACAGTTTCTTGGAACACATAAAAAGGGTAGATGGAATCTTCCATCTGGTGAGGTGCTTTGAGGATCTAGGTGTGCCACATTATGAAGACACAGTTGATCCCGTAAGAGACATAAAGATTATAAATGAAGAGCTGAGACTTAAAGATAAGGAGTTTATCGAAAGAAAGATTGAGAAATGCCAGAAAGAGATGAGAGGAAGATCAAACGATAAGAAATTTGTGGCAGAGTTCAATGTGTTAAGAAAGTTGCATGAGATCCTAGATTCTAAGTGGGTCAGGGAAGAGAAAGGCTACACCAACGAAGAGGTGGCATTTATTAACACTTTGAATCTCCTTACTGCCAAAAATGTGGTTTTTCTTCTCAATCTGAGTGAGGAAGATTATCTAAACAAAAGGATCAATACTCATTTGAAGCGTGTCCTGCAATACCTAAAAGATGAGATTGTAATTCCAATTAGCGGGGAATATTTAGGTAGCAGCAGTGGTGTTAATCTGGGATTTCTCTCGAAGATTTCTAGAAGTGGATACAAGTCCTTGAATCTCGTTAACTTCTTTACAGTGGGATCAGATGAGGTGAAGAGCTGGACAATAAGAAGGAACACAAGGCTACCTCGTGCAGGAGGAGTAATCCACTCAGACTTCGAGAGCTACTTTATTATGGGAGAGGTGATGAGCTATGAGGATCTGCATAGTGTAGGAAGTGAATGTGAAACGAAAAAAAGCGGGAAGTATTATCACAGAGGAAGAACCTACGTGGTGGAAGACGGTGATATCATCTACTTCAAGGCCAATCCACCAAGGGGTGGATCTAAGAAGAGGTGATCTTTTCAATTAAACTCTACAGAAAATCTGTGCTTTATTTATGAATCTCTATTGACAATCTAAAAGAACAAGAAAATGTAGTCTTTGCCGTTATTTCCTGGGTCGGTGGGAAGTGATAAACTCTTTCTGTCTCTCCCGAGTTCTTCTTGATTCTATAAACAGTTGTTGTGGTTCTTGTATGACGTTGTAGCGTTCAAATAAAATGGTGGATCTATATGGTAATTCGTCTTTCCCATTATCCATCTCATTCTTTCTGTAATCCCAGGCACATCTTCTGTGATTCATGAATACTTGATAAAAGTCAAGGAAGAATATCTTGATGGTACCACATACCTGGATGAAAAGTCTTGAAAGGGAGACATCCAAGAGACACAGCATTAGAGATGGAAGATTGAGAGAAGTGGATGTGGAAAATGCTAAGATGTATGAAAGAAAGACCCATTGAAAGTGAGATGGTCATATACAAAAAGATGATTCTTGAAGCAAGAAAATAAAACATAGAAAGACAATATTAGCCCTATTCATCTAGAATCACAGAGTTGAACGAGAAAATAACCATATCTCACTCTACATCATAGCCTCTTTTCTTACCGTCCAAGAAATGGATCTTCTCAATATTTTGCTCCAATTTTTAGTTTTAAGTGTTATAAGTAATGTAGAACTATCAAAATTATACTGTACTACATCTAATACTGTTTAACAAGTAATTTTCATGGTTCATCTATCTTGTATTTTTCTAACTGTTAAAGAAAGCTATGAGTTCCTCTTTCACAAGAATTGGATCTGAGAACGTTACTTCGAGCTGAGAGAGACACCAAGATAAACTAAATGACAATTAACACTAAACTCATAGAATATAATGATGTAGAGATACCGCTAACACATGAAATCCAAATAAAGTAGCACATCAAGGTAGATGAGAATTGACTGACAGATCTAGATAGTCTAAAGGGAGTGTAACTACCTTAGACCCCCACCCCTCCGTAAGTATCATGAAAATATTTTTATCTATATATGGTACACAATTTATTAAATTGCTCTTCCAAAACTGTTAGTGACCTCTGGATATTTCCAAGTGGAAGAAAAGGGTACATCAATGAGAATAGTGCAGTACATTATTATTTTTGTAGTACTTATGGTAAGCTTGCTTTCTCTATGCAGTGTAGCACTGGTGAGTGGGAGAAACAGCTCTGAAGTACTGAATACTAGCTCTAGCCGTGGTGTTGATGGAAAGAAGAACACTACCAAGCTTAGTAGAAGGAAGAGAGGCTTGTTTGTAGTCTTGGGTATAATCTCACTTGTAGGTATAACTATGGCTGGAGCTGTGACTGTGGGAATAGTAGAGACAAAAAAGGCAGAGAGTAAAAGATCAGAAGTTGTGAAATATCTGTTAAATACATACAAATATGAAGTATATGGTTATATTCCTGATACATATAATATGAAAGCTGTAAATCCATGTTCCAAGTATTTGGATCTGGATGTGTCTTCGAGAATCTTCGATGCTTTTAGCCACGAGATTGGGGAGGGTAGAGTGTTCAGGGTTAATGATTTTATGAAGGAGTGCTTTGCAAGAAAGCTAGACAAAGATGAGCTCCTTAATATAATAACAATGTTTTATTGCTTTAAACTGGAATCTGGTAGCTAAACTTCATCGTAAAGACCCCAATCCTTTCAATCTCACAACAAGAGGTGGGCTGTAGGAATTCTGGGCGTCAAGACAATCTTTGGGTCTAAGATAATTAAAAGCGATAGTTTATCAACAAGCTCTGTTTCTACTGTATGCTCAACATTTCTTTGCAATGAGTCGCTAAAATGTGTGTGAACAAGTGATAGAAAGATGAGTTACATGGATTGGTGAGGGTGTGAAGTAGCAGACACTGTATGCATGGGTACTCAAATGACACAAAACTACAAGGTTGGCATGTTAAAGATAGTTGTGGTGCATGAGTGTGTTGGAATTGTATGTTTTACAAACCCCAAACAATGTCATAGATTGTCACTGATAGTTACACTTCACCCTTTTACCCCACCTCCTTTTTAATTTAATTTGTAACACTTTTTTAATTAATAAAGATAAGGAGATGAGAATGATCTACAACATATTATATGCATTAACAGTTGTGTTACAAGTGGTGTGTGGAAGTGAAGAAAAAACAGTTAAAATTAAACTAAGAGATGGCATGGGTGAATATAAATGTGAAGATGTCATGATATTCGATCCTATAAAAAACATGTTAGATGAGCTTTCTGGAGAATTTGAGGGTGATACAGGACCAATATCAATAGATACAACAAAAGAAGTATTTGATATGATTGTATCGCTAAATAAACAGGAGCCAACTATTGATAGCTGTGTAAAAGATAAGTCAATAATTGATGTATTGTTGAAAGTAAACGAATACATTGACTACACCAATGACACTAAGAATCTGTACCAAAGTTTGTTGTTTTCAGTAATGTGGCTAGTGGAAGACAACTATAATTATGTAGTGATGAAAGAAAGTGGATTGTGGAAACGACTATTCTATGGTATGGGGAAACATTTGCGTAAAATGATATATGGGGAACTTAGTTGTAAGGAAAGTTATGAGACATACGATGAATTAATCAACAATGATACTATTAGAGAACATGTTATGAGAGTACTGTTCCAAGTCTTTCTAGACATGATTGGTGCTAGATTTAGAAGAGATGTGTTGAAGACCAAAGAGGACAACAAAGATGTTGAAATACCCATAAAAGAGCTTGTTTTCGAACCGCATGCTGTAACATATCTTAGAAATATCGGATGTGAACCCTTCATTATTGTCAAGTTTTTCAATAATTGTGGCTACTTTAACTCACTCGACATGACAAATAGTGAATTGAATTCCTCTGAGATACATCACATTGCAGCACTCAATCTAGTGAAACTAAAACTTATCATACCTACATTTACAGCTGGTAAATTGAACATGTTACTTAAGAGTGATACACTGAGAGAATGCTTGAAAGTGATGGATGTTATGGTCTGGGAAATAGTAGAAGATGACTTTATAAAGTTATCTAATTTCTCGCTAGAAGAACTGTACATCAGTACAATATATAATCGTGAGATCGTTATAGACTTCCTATTTATTTACAATGACTGCAAGCTACAGAAGAGTCTCAAGGTGTTAGATATGTTGGGATGTAAGATCACAAATAGTGAAAGTATAAGGATAATATCACTGTCATATTCCTTGACAAAATTCACTCTAGATTGTAGCGACTTTTTTGTTGCATATACTTTGTTCTGCAATGATAGATTTGTAGAAACTCTAGAAGAGTTGACAGTAAAACTAAGTGATGTTATACCCTCCAGCGAACTAAGCAATGAGATCTCCAGTAAGCTAAGAGAAAGGGGGATAGACTGTCCACTGGATCTGATACTAAAAAATGAGAAGCTACAGAAAAAGTTGAAAAGGTTGGGTGTTAGTGTTACAAAAAAATACGAAGGAATTGGATACAGATCTACACAAAACATCTCACTCCTGTCACAGTTTAGCTTGGATGAGCTTTTCATTCATAATTTTAATGATTTCATAGACAAGATCTTTGTTCGAGATAGTAGTATTGTCAAGACTCTTATATCCCTTACTTTAAGTTTTTATAGCTCTCACATCCTCACTTTGAGTGATCTAAGAACCATTACCAACATAAAACTCAGAAAGCTATGGATACGATGTAATAGAATGGAAGAAATCAAGTTGAAAGAGGAAGAGAATGTGTTGAAGTACTTAAAAGGCTTAGAAGAATTTCATCTCAATTATTCCGGTAATGAAGAAGATAGACATATTGCTTTGCAAAATATAAAAGACTTTCCACTAACATCACTCCTTTGTGGAACGATAATTCAACCTTCTATTTTATCTTCTATCTTGAGTGACAATGAAAGGCCAAGTATACTATCACAACGTTTGGTTTCTTTGGTCCTCATTAAAATTTCTTTAGATAGGAATGATTTCATTTCTTTGTCACATTGTGCCAAGTTACAAAGATTATGTTTCTATGAATATGAAATAGTGGATGATATATCAATAATGGACTCATCCATATTTAATGTTAAGTTAAATGAGTTGTGTTTTGTGGAGATGAGAGTCCAAAGTATTGAATCTATTGCTAAACTATTCAAAAATAATACTGATAGGCTTGTTATAGGAGGTAGAGACTTGACACTTCAAAACATGAAAACTATTATTTCGCTGTTAAGCGAAGGAACTAGCATAGAAGTACTCTCCAAAACTCGGAAACAATACAACTCATTCCAAGTAATTCCATACAATCCGAAGAAGATCTGCAGTTTGATTGTCTTTTTTGATCTTTTCTCCAGAATTACTGAATTCAGTGGGAGAGCATTCTACTTTCTCTGGTCCTAACATCCATAAAATAAACTTATAGTAATTACTCTAACATTTTCTACAACTATCTCTCTATACTACTTCTGTGACCAATCTCCAGACCAAGTTAGTTCTCTTATCTGAGTAATAATCGTGAGTATGTATCCAGTACCTCGTTGTGACCATGACAAAGTAAAACAACAACTTTGCATCCACCTTTATATCACCCTTCCTGTGTTACACAGTGTGTTAGTTCTCACACTCTACCTTGCTCCAAGACTGTAAATGTCCTTTGGTGGACATGGAGATGAAAGGTCGATTAGACATGGATGGAATGAGTCCCAGAAAATTAGAGTGGAATGACTCAATGGTCTAAGGAAGGGTAGTAGATGCACATTCTATTCACGAAACATAGAGAGAAGGGTAACTCGAGATATGTAGGGGTATGGTATAAGATACGGATTCTTAGGTGTAAGAAGTGTTATACGAATAAAGAGGGATAAAGACCCTACAAAGATAGCATAACATGATCCAGCAAAGCTGTGTTCTTGAGAGTGTGAGGAGGAGTCAGTAAAGTTAGACCCGAACTCGCTACATTGGTGGATATTGAGCTTCTATTCAAGACTTGGTGTATGCTCTGAAGGAACAAAGACAATAGAGTGGTGAGAATTGCACTCTAGTGGGCTTTAGAACTGGAAGTTAAACACTCTAGTAAATAATTTAATTGTAGATCTCTCCTTTGTAGCTTCCCAGTTAAAACCAGACCCAGCTTGGTTGAACAGATGAAGGGGCTCAAACAATTGTTGGGAATGGGATATTGTTCTCTTTACCAGAAAATCTAAATAATACAACCTTGTTGATGTGTAAAGGTGTAGTATTAGCGTAGCTTTACCCCAGTGTGGGAAATACAATGGAATCTCCTACAGCCCTATAGATGTATTTTTACAAAGGGTGTGGTCAGAGTCTAGCAATCCTCACGAGTGGTGCAACATTTATATGGTCTAAAAGAGTGTAACTACCCTACCCACACCCTTCCGTAAGCGTCATTAAAGTTATTTATCTATATATGGCACACACTTTATTAAATTGCTCTTCCAAAACTGTTAGTGATCTCTGGATATTTCCAAGTGGAAGAAAAGGGTACATCAATGAGAATAGTGCAGTACATTATTATTTTTGTAGTACTTATGGTAAGCTTGCTTTCTCTATGCAGTGTAGCACTAGTGAGTGGAAGAAACAGCTCTGACGTGTTGAACACTAGCTCTAGTCATAGTGTTGATGGAAAGAAGGACACTACCAAGCTTAGTAGAAAGAAGAGAGGTGTATTCCTATGTATAATTATAGCTATAATTCTAAATACAGGTGTGGTTGGAGCTATGACTGCGGGAATAGTAATAACGGAAAAGTTAAAGGACAAAAGATTAAAAACTATAAGATATTTATTGCGTACATACAACCATGAAATGTGTAACCATCCCATCTGTATACCTGATATCAAAATTGTAGATGCATGTTCCAAGTATTTGGATCTGGATGTGTCTTCGAGAATCTTCGATGCTTTTAGCCATGAGATTGAGGAGGGTAGAGTGTTCAAGGTTAATGATTTTTTGAAGGAATGCTTTGCAAGAAAGTTGGGTAAAAGTGAGATAAATGGTATAATAGTAATGTTAAATTGCTTTAAACAGGAATATGACATTTATATTCTACACAAAACTTCTAATTTCTCTACCATCATGTAGCAAGGATTTAACTCTATCTTGGATTCCAAACTTCAAAGACAACTTTTGGGTTTGAGATAATTAAAAATGACGTGGTCTCCATAAGATTCTATTTTGACATATTTTTTCAACAACTCTTTTCTAGTGAATGAATCCAGTATTGCCTGAAGATATATGTTGAGTTAGGGTTCATAACATCAAAAGATACATTTATCAGGGTTATAATTTACCTATTTACCAGTACCTCTGTAAAATAAAATTTAAACATTTTTAGTGAATATTATTGAGACATATCATAGTATATCTCATTGCTTCTAAAAGTCCGTTCCAAAGCCTACCATTATGTTTTCTTCGCCAAATAAACACTCCTAGGCTATCTCCAATATTTCTAACCCTACTTCTTGGTCTAATCATTATCTTTAGTGTATTGTTATTTCCCTCAACCGTGTTTGTATTAACACCTGTCTTTGGATTGGTAAAGTTTTGTGTGTGATTAACCATCTTATGCACAAGTCCCAGTTCTGCTGAGAGCTTGGAGTATCCCTTGAACATATCAGTATGGACTATAAATCCAGGCAACACATGTGTTTTTATAATTTCAAGCAGGGTTTCTGCAGAACGGTCTTGTACCTCAACCAAAAACACTTTTCTTTGCTCTGTCTTCTCAACATCTGCTACTACCCAAACACCGTCAACCCGATGACCTGATCACTTACTTCCAATGTTGAAGTTACTAACCTTCTGTTGCAAAAACACACTGACTGTACAACTAGAATGTCCACTCTGTGCCATAATTTGTGTTTTAGCACAGCGATTAAGCCAAAGATAGGCCATGTATAGGATCTGAGCACAGTTTAAATGACTTCCAAAAAGTGTGTGTTCTAGCTTATCTCAGTGTTACACTGTCTTCCACCACTTCTAATGATCTCCTTTCTACATTTCTTGCCATAATTTTCGAACACTCTGGACAAGGGGGCTTGCCATAAAGCACATCAGCCTCGTCTTTATCAAAGAGAAGCTTTAATATTGAAGAGATTGGTGAGATTGACACCATTAAATTTTGTTTTACAGGGTATTGGTAAATAAGTAAATTAATCCATAGTTAGTATAAAAAAGAAAAGCTACCCATAGATGTTGAGTATATTGGTAGTGGCATTACATTTGATAAATAGTGAGATGAATTGCAGAGAAGGGTCACTTAAATATAATCCTGACAGGCTGTACTATCTCTCATTAGATTCATTTATGAACATTGTAGGGACTATAGGAGAAGATGATTCCATACCTGACTGTCTAACTAAATTGTTCTATTCAAAAAGAATGCGAAACCAGTTGCTTGAAGAAGTTGTGGATAAGATGGGGTTGAGCGAAGGATTAACAAATACACGCGACAATTACAAACTAACAATTCAAGGTGATGTTATTGATCGTCTCAGAAACTCAAAGTATAAGTTTTTGAGAATATTCAGATTCTTTTGTGAGGCTGGATGTTTAAAATCGCTTGAAATAATATGGGGAAGAAAGAATTTATTGGTAAGTGAACTAAAAATTGTATCCAAGTTTAGTGCAGAGGTGAAGTTGGTTGATCTAAGCGCTATTTCGATTTTCAAATTTTATCCCGTACTAGAAGCTGGGGGCTCAGTAACATCGCTTGGAGTAAAAGGTCATAAACTATCAAGGGTCAAATTCGAAAAATTGCTCAGACTTCCGTTAAGAGAGCTTTACGTTAATGTACATCTTCACTGTGGAAACATAGACCACAACTTTCCAATTCTTTCCTACCACCATGATTTTGGATCGTGTCGCAGTACTCCCATAACACCACTGGTTATATCGGGCTTTAGAATTGATGGCAGAAAAAGCGTAGCAATGCCCCTACAGCCATGCTCCTTGAAAAGTCTTGCTTTGGATTGTAGAGACTTATCTGTTATGTACACACTCTTCTTCTACAATCAAGATTTAATTAATCAGCTTGAAGAGTTGGAAGTAATGGGAATAGATGATGTTTTTTCTTTCTATGAAGTAACGAAGGTATCTACTTACAGAAAACCAAATGATGCTTTACATGAAAGGATCGTTAAAGAATTAAAAGAGGATGGAATAGAATCTCCGCTGGATTTAGTACTAGGAAACAAGGGGTTACAAAGAAATCTGAGAAAATTAAAGATCACAATGTGTAGTGGGGAATGTAATTCTACGACTCCACGTCTATCAAAGTTTAAACTGTTTGTAAATTTTATACTAAAAAAATTGAAGATCACAATGTGTAGTGGGGAATGTAATTCTACGACCCCACGTCTATCAAAGTTTGAAAAGTTAGTTGAACTTGGCCTTATTGACTTTAGGGGCTCACTAGAAGGTATTTTTGAAAGGGGTAGTAAAATTACTAGAACTCTCGAATCTCTCTTTATTGTGACTTTTGACTCTAACACAAAGTTCTCTCCAAATGATCTGGAAGTCATTATCACCGATCCAGAAAGCAAGCTAGAGAAATTGATGCTAGCAGGATATGAGAACTGCATTGATTTGGTCACTTTAAAGAGTAACACAAAGGTTTTTGAGAGATTGAAAGAACTAACAACGTTCTGCCTTTGTTATTTATCTGCAGAGGGTTTGGATTTTGGAGAGTTGAGAGACCTTCCACTAACCACTCTATCCCTCTCCCTTCCACCATCTCACGAACTTAGTGTTTTATCACTTATCTTTGGTGAGAAGGGAAGCCCAACACTGATAACAAAAAGGTTGAGATATTTGAGTTTCGAATCCTACTCACTAAGAAGAGATGACATCACCGCTTTAGAGAATTGTGAGAGTCTCAAAAAATTATATCTCAAATGCTCTAAAGTAGAGAAGGCTTTGTCTGACATGGATCCATCAGAACTTAGGATAAAACCAGGTATAACGCTGTATATCGCTGTTCATGGAGACTCCTCTCTTGATACCACTGTCAAACTAAAAAGACTGTTCAAAGGTAGGATTGATGAGACTATTTTCGTTTGAATGATAGTTAGACCAAGTGTTATATCTTGTTATCACTCGGTTGCGTTCTAAATAACTCTAAAACAACACTTTTATTGGAAGCTCGCCTTATCAAACTATACCATCTGTAAGTCCTTTACTCACTTTGGTAGGGTCTAGAAGTAAAGCATCAGAGGAGTACCACTGGTGAAGTCAAGTCATCCCTCAATAAACAACAATTTTAATCGATATTCACCCATTCTTGCTTTGGTTGTAGTTGTTATCACGAACCATTGAAGATACCTCTTTGTATCATCCACAATTCACCAATTCAATTTATCAGAATGGGAGAGATGTTAAAAACAAGTTGTTAGGTCTACTAACAAGAGATAGCTTCTCAAACGTTCAAGTGAATGATTCTAATGGGAATAAATATAAGAAGAGAGCTGAGAAACACTCAGAGTTATCAAACATCTTAAAATCTTACACATTTCCTCTGGCGAAAGATAAAACTCCAGGATGTTCATTTTCAAACCCTTTTGATGTAAAATACCACATTCCTTTCCTATTAAAATGAGTCATTTAAATACTAAAGATTTTATTTAAAGCTATTCTTTGGTATATGTCGTTCAAAGTCTTTAATTATATTCTTATTTATCTCTTTTGTCAATAAATATCTCCTACTCTTGTCTTTCTTACAGCTCTTCTTGTACTTAGTTAACTTTCCCACTAAAACTATCTTTTTATGTGGTTTTTGTGCCATCTCCCTTCTTCACGGTTCGGTTCTATTTCTTCCCTTCTCTGAATTGTTTTAAATGGTAGAGAGATTACCACAGAAAAGATCCAAGAAGGATTCCATGAAAATCGATAAGAAAGGTAAGAAAGATCAATTATCACATAACTTTCTGAAAAATTTAGAAAATTATCACATCACAGGACGTGTCACTGAGAGTTATTCTAAAGATACTCTGAAAACCATCCCCTCCTCAGATAATGAAATTGAGTACGTAGAAGATGTGCTATTTAGAGCCGATTTCTCTAAGATAGAGGAATATCACAGAGATAAAAAGGACATTTCAAGTTTCCTCAAAGAATTTGTTGAATGACACATTTTGTAACTCAAAGTTTAATTAAAACACTTCTTGGTACACTTCATATCCAATCTTAATAGGAGCGTTGTTCTCAAGAGGGAGAGTGAACTCATCTCGTGGCCCACGGGGTTGCCTCTTTAAAGAGGGTAACTTTCCACCCTTCTCTCTGATATTCTTGACATTTTCCTTTCTCAGATCAAACTCTTCAGTGCATCTACTCTTATTAAGATGCTCAACTCTAATGTTGAGCCTCTTTTCTAGATATCTATTTCCCACTCTCTTGTTAACTACCACTCCTATACTCCTAAGTGCAACATCATAAACCTTTCCAGTCTTTCCATGGTAGTACTTATGAGGCATGCCCTTGTGTATAGATGGATTAACCTTTATATCAACATATTCTCCCTTCTTGTAAACTTGTAGATACTTAGAAGTAGACACAGGCCCATGCTTTCTAAACCCTTGACTGAATAACTTCCTGGTTCCTCTTCTATAACCCTTACTCCTCATCTTAGGGGCGTAAAAAATTTTAATTTTTAGATTCTCTTAGAGGAGAGGTAAATCTAAAAATTAAAAAAATTGTACCCTTACGAGTGTATGGTCCAGCCAAGAACATCGAAAAGATCGAGAGTGCCAAGGAGACCTTATGATAAGGATAGGCTGATAGAAGAAATGAAGTTGGTAGGTGTTTATGGACTGAAAAATAAGAGAGAGTTGTGGGTTATGCAAAAGCAGTGTGATGATATGAAGAAGAGGGCTGGTAGTATTTTAATATGTCCAGATGAGAGGGAGATGGTGGTGAATGGTAGGAACTTACTCAAAAGATTGGTAAAGATGGGTATCTTTTCTGATGTTGATTTTACAGATAAATCAGACATCGTTAGAAATTTGGAGCGTGTTCTAGATCTTACCTTAGATAGGTTCTTGGAGAGGAGACTGCAACACAGAGTTTTTGAGGCTGGTCTTGCCAATTCTGTGCATCACGCCAGGGTGTTGATCTTTCAGAGACAAATTAGTGTTAAGGGTGGGGTGGTTAACAAGCCTGGGTTTATTGTCAATGCTGATAGTGAGGGTCATATTGAGATAGCAGCTAATTCAGCACGTTCTGGATACAAGTTAGGACGTAAAAAGAAAAGAGATGTCAGGTCTAAAGGAGGTAACGAAGAATAAATTTTTCATTTAGTTTTATTATTTCGAGTTTCGAGAGTGGTCCTACAGTATCACCGCTCCAAGACCTCTTCTTGAATAGGGTGTGAAGGGTGTGTTTAAAACAACATTTTGGATTGAAATAGAATTTTTATTTTTTGGATGCTTTTTCACTTAAATTTTTAGCTGTTTCTTTTTCAAGGTTTCTTATATCCTGGAGAGATAACTCCTTCCATTCATCAATCGTACAAAAGATCTGCTGATTGGAGGAAAGAAATAACTTCTTCCAAAACTTCTTAATTTCACTTATTATGGTACCTGACCCTATGGAGTTTACTTCAATTGTCACATATTTATAACACGTCATTATAGGAATACCTTTCTTTTTGTATTCCTCAACCCAATCCTCGTTCAGCGGTCCTCTACCAACCTTTTCACTAGAGAAGGTATTCGGGTTATATTTCTTGTTTACTATCTCTCCAGATATGTCCAATTCTAAAACCTTTGTTTTTCTCCACTGTTCCTCATCAACCTTCAAAATATTCTCTACTACTTCATAGCTCTCTTTGTGAACTGATTCAACCGTGATTTTAAAGGTCCTATCTGTAAAATAGGTGCTGGTATAACTTGTAATACACTTAGGGTAATAGTTATAAGCTATCTCTTCTAAATGACATACCTTAGAAGGAACTATGGATCTAAGTAAGAATGGTATTTTAGATCCAACATCTAGAAGCTTTACAGTCTTTCTACACTCCCCATATCTCTCATGGTTAAAGTTTTCATTTTCCAATATCTCAATTTTTACATCCCCCTTACTCTCACTCTCTGATAATTTGGCTATAGCGTACAACTGTCCGATATTATACTCTTCCAAAGTAAGAGGTAGTCTAATTCTGTATTCCATGTACTCTGTGGTCATTTATGGTTTTAAAAAAGGGGACTTTTTTATTTTTTTGTTATTTCAAACTGAGAGATTGAGTTACTACTTTAAAACCTTAAAAATGTTTCAAAATTGAGATATAAGGAGGTATATCACTGGTCTATCTTTAAATTTATGAAGTTTTGATTTTTCCAGAATGGAAGTTTAAGTTTATACAAATTTCTATAAAAGATTTAATGGTTGAACCCTTTTAGATATGATTGGAGTAATAAGTATATTATTAGGTCTGGGTGTTATGTATGTTATGTATAATTTTAGTATACGTAAGAATGAGTTTGATATGTTAAAGAAGGAAATGGAAAGGGAGTATGATGTACTTGAAAATGCAAGACTATTTAAAAATAGTAGGAATGAATTAGACAACTATGTTATACTATGTAATACTCTGACTTTTATAGGGTTTGATTCTTTGATTAGAGTTTTATTTTGTGATAGAGAGTTGGTGGATTTTTTTGTTATGAACAAGTTTACGGAAGATTGTAAGGTTTTAAGATTGGTACAGTTATTATTCCGTGATATGTTAATGAATAAAAAGATCCAATGTGATATTTATGTTATGTTTCTGCAAGAAGAAACAGAGTTTAAGGTGTTATGTCGTAATGGCTATAGTAAAATTAGAGCTTTTATGAAGTTACTTATTGATGACTATGTCAAAGTACGTGGTAGAAATAAGAGAGGAAATTATTTGGATAGATATTTATTTAAGATTGATCTTTTATCAAGAGATTACATTACTGGTAATTTGGTAAATAAAATAAAACCTCTTATAATCGAAGATGCTAATAATTACATCTTAGGTGATGTATTTATAATACACCTAATAAATAAATCGAATCTTGTTACGGGAGATCTAAGGAGCTCGCTAATTTCGCCAATGGAAAAATTAGGATATGAGTTATATAGTGCTATAATCACTTCTATGGTTAACGGGTATAATATAGTGAAGAGAAACAATGTGTGGTTTAAAGAGACAAAGTATGAGCGGTCTATCTTAAAGGATGATTATGAGAGTTTGATTTTAAGGTCTCGCAACTCTACGCTGTTCTTTCGCAGGATTGTTCAAGTTAAATAAAGCTTCTATTTAAGTTATAGATAGAGTTGTATCTTTAACTGGTGGTCTAGTTTTTAAATGCTGTGATTTTAGAGTTTTTATTTGGAGTATGGAAAGTTTCATTCTAAATCAAAACATAACCCAACTAAAGTAAGAAGATCTTTTAGGAAGGAATAGAACTTAGAGCGAATAGCTAAATGCTTGAAGAGAGAGTGATAAAGATAAAAACGAATGATAATGAGATAATAGAACTGAAAGATAGGCATCTAAATCAAAGTTTGTTACTAAGAAATATAGTAAAATATACAATTATAGTAAATCCAATAGAATTAAACATCCCAGCAAAGATACTGAACATAGTCTTACAGTACATGAACCAAAATAACATAATTCTAGAGAGGGAGTATGACTCATTGGATATAAACTTTAAAGAAATGGATTATTTGTTTATTGGTAAGTTGGACTCTAATACATTGGTTGAAGTATGTAATGCAGCTAACTATTTAGATTTTCCGGTTTTATTAGAGCTTTGCTGTAAAGTTATAGCCTACAAAATGAAAAATAGATCTGTTCAATCACTCAAGGAGTTTATAAACGTGGAATTTGATCTAAATGAAGAAAATAGAAGAGACATAGAAAATGAATTTGAATGGCTTACCTCTTCTATGGAATACGACATTTAAGTAAAGAATTTTTATAAATTTATTGAGATGGTACTGGTATCTCCCTTTAAAATATAACACTGTGTAGATCTGACTACACAACAATTAGGGTGCTTGTCCCGAATAAGCTTACTATGTACTAGCAGGGAGGTCTATCACTCCCTACCATTAGTACCTTCCTAGAACCAAAGGGTACAGCTCATATTAATGCTACATTGTGGTGCATTACTTTTAAAGGGTTAATTTCTCTTTGTTTCAATCCTCCAATAATCTTTCTCTATCTAAACCCTCTAAGATGTTAAAATTTGAATCAGCTCAAAACTTTGAATATCAGATCGTTTATAGCTTGTTGAGTAGAAAGGAGATAGAAGCAGACATCAATAAAGATGTAAACAATGAGAACAATGTAAATACAAAGCATTACTACAGAGAGGATATGGTGTTCATAAGCTCTTTTCTAGATTTGATATTAAAAATATCACCAAATTCAAGTTACAAAATACGAGACAACAAGATACTCTTCATGCCTGGTAATATCATAGGTGGCAAGATATCTCACAAATGTTTAGATAAATCTATTTCCAGCTATCTTTTACCATTACTCGTTGTCTCACCCTTTACTAGAAACCCATTCCAATTGACTCTCCAGGGGATAACAAATGATAGATCTCTAACCGTAGATACTCTGAGGTTGGTTTATCTAAACATTTTGAAGTTATTTGGAGTTGGGGATCCAACGCTTAAAATTCTAAAGAGAGGATTCTATCCTCTAGGAGAGGGAGAGATTTTCTTTAGCTGTGGAAATGTTCAAAAATTGAATTTTATCGATTTTGGAATTGAGAATCTTAAAAAGATAAGAGGAATGGTTATCACCTCACGAATTAACTCGCACACAGCACATTCTATGATTGAGATGATCAAGGAGACACTCTCCGATGTTTGTTCTAATATTAAAATATTTTGTGATATTTCCAATAAAAATGATTCAGGACCATCTCCGGGGTATCAATGTGTTCTGTACGGTGAGGGTAAGAACACGGTGTATTATGGAGAGGAGATTAATGGTATGAATGAAGAGGGTATAGACAAAGGTAGCAATAAAGTTAGGGATGTGGTGATGAAAGGTACCAATAAATTACTTAAAAGTGTGAGAAGGGGTGGATCCTTTGATTATAAAACACTTCCACTGGTTCTCTCTTTGATGTGTCTAACTCCTATGGATGTGAGCAAGATTTGGATCTGTGAGCTAACAAATGAAAACAAAGGGATCTTAGGGTTACTGGAAAGGTTCTTTGGATACACGTACAATCTTAGGAAGGAAGGTGAGTTATACATCCTCTCCTCCTTTGGGATTGGTTTTACCAACTATTCTAAAGTACTTCAATGAATGATCACACTCTTGAAACCAACTCCTTTACCTTTACAAATTAAATTTAACCTCGTCACTTTCTTTGTTTACCAGAAGAAGAGATCTCCCCTTTATGGAACACTCTCTAGCACAGGTGAGTAAGAGAGCCCAAATAATGAAATCTCTGTATAAGATAATAGAGAAGCTATTTCATTTACATTCCTCGAAGAAGATGAGTGACGACGTATTTTTAGAGAAGACAGCAAAGCTTAAAGAGAGAGTTAAAGAGATAATAGAGGAGAGTATTAAACTTACCTTGGAAATAGAATCTAGGGAAGATAAAATGTATCAATCCGTAGATAGCAAAGATGCATTTAATACCACTACGGGTGGTCCATCCACTAAACTAAAAGCATCAAGGGATGGATCTTTGGAGGTATCTCCTAGGAAGAGAAGAGATGATAGAACACTCCAGTTTTTTATAATAGAACATTTAACCCTTTGTGGTTATCTCATTACCTCAGAGAAGTACACTAAGAAGTGTTGTTTAGAGGATCTGTGTGCTTTTGAAGTTTTAAACTTCGCGAGAGAAATTCAAAGTGAAATTTTGAATGGAAAGTTCAGTAATGGAATTGAGTTCTGTAAAGAGAATAAGAATGGTTTAAAGGGTATTTATATAGAGGATATGGGTGGTAAGGTGTATTGTAGTGAGTTAGAGAACATGTTGAGAATACAAGAGTACATAGAGATGTGTAAATATAACAAGAAGGAGGAGGCTTTACTCTACGTAAAAAACGCTTTTAGTAAGGAGTCCTCTCTTATCAAACCTTACCTCCCCTTGTTGGTGTGTAGGGATATTAAATACCTCAACTCTTCGGATAACTACGAGAAACTCTCAAACTTGTTTAGAAAGTGTGTTCTATCCCTTCACAAGTACCCATTCACTTCTAGGCTTAGTAAGAGGATAGAATATGGGATAATCTCCCTCAAGACAAGGTTCTGTACCTTAAAGTATAACTCTGACTGTCCCACGTGTTTACCCTTTCTGAGAGAGTTAAGAGACAAGCTACCCTTTAGCAAGAGGGAGAACAGTGTGTTGCTCTGTAAAGGGAGCGGTGTTGAAATGAATGAGATGAATCAACCCTACGTATTCGACTCAGGGTACATCTACTGTGAGGAGTACATTAGAAAGCTAGATTATAACTATCTGTGTAAAGAGACAGGTACTCTATGTACTAAGAATCCAAAATTGTGTTATTTCCTTTAGAGCAAGAATGGTTTAATTAAATCTCATCATCGTTAACTTTATAGAGCTTAACAAAGACTCTCTTTCCTTTTACCGTTAAAGAAGATCAAAATTTACACTTTAGGCAAAAAAGGTAAAATTTTAGTCTTGTGGAAGAAAGGGCAAGAATGAGTAAAGAAATTGATAAAAGTAGTGAAAATGAACCATTCCCTTTGAATTGTATTAGGGATAATCTTAAACTTACAATTAGCTTAATATTTAGACATATTATGCTATTTGCCTATAACTTGAGTTTTTCAATAATTGTACGGAGGAGGATTAAGGATTTTAATGATCTTTTGGTGAATTTAATGATATCTTTTGGTATAGAATCGATCTTCATATTAATATATTACATTTTTGGTAAATACTTAATACCTGAGAAGATTCAACCAATCTTTTTATTAAGTGTAGGTTTTTTATTCTTACTTTTAAATTTCTATTCTTTATTTTTACTTAATTCTAACCATTCCTGCACTCTCAGTGTGTTTTTGAGATATTTCAGCTCGTTTGATGATCTGAAACACCTTACCTTTCTAATCTTTGCGCTCATCTTAAATCCATGGATGAGGTTTGACTTTGAGAAGGAATACGGAGGATTTTTTAAATATTTAAATTGGATTGGTTTGGTTTTGAACTTAGTTGGTGTTATACTTGTTGTTCTGAATGGATATAGCTACACTGTGGTTTATTTTCGGATATCTCTGTTTGTTTTAACGCTGGCTGGAGATTATATGAAGGTATCCTTTAAATTTAAGAATTACATCTTAGAGCTACTCACCGTGGTGTTATCAAGCATTACATTGATCACATCATGGAATTATTCCTTATGTAATGGTATAGATAACAATACTATTAATGGTAACTTATATTTTAATTAAAAACTAGCTTAAAGCTTGTTGATCCCTAAAACAATCTTATCTTAGCTTTACTTCTCTTAGATAGACTCTTCCCCTTATTGATCCCTAAGTTTTTATAAAGTATTGGACATCTAGAGCTGGTTAAATAAAGAAAGGTAATACCTTGTTTAAATATTTCCTTTTTACTCCTTTTATCTTTCTTTAATTGCTTAAAACTAGAAATCTCCCTGAACCCATGGAAGATCAAAGAAATGAGAAATTTAAAGGGATTGGTAATGATCCACTAAAAAATAATTCTAAAAAAGATGGAGGATCTTTTGATGTAGAAAATAGTTTTGAAATATTAAGAGATGGACCTATGAATTTATTGAGTACTCTCTACATTTCTTTAGAAATGATTAGATCCAATTTGATTATGGAATGTGATCCAAATGTAGAATCCGGGACAACCACTGATACAAGTGATAGAGAGAAAATAAGCACAAAAAAAGGATGTGAAGAGGGTTTATATCAACCATTCTGGAAGGAAGAGATCTCAGACAGGGTTTTATTATTTGATATTGATAATACTCTCTATGACGAGAGCAATGGATTGAATGTTAGAATGACAGAGAGGATTCTCTTATTTGCTGGGTTGCACAAGATTTTAGATACCGTTAAAGTGTGTAACGAGTACTACAAGAGATATGGGTTATCAATCAAGGGTCTCTTGAAACACCATAATATAACGTTATTCCACAAGTGGAGGGAGATCTTTGACGATGGATTGGAAATAGAAAAGTTTTTGTGTGAGGATAAGATACTCAAACGTATATTAAAGAGTATTCCCCACAGAAAGTGGTGTTTTACCAATGCGGATATAACCCATTCTAAGAAGGTTTTAAGGGTATTGGGAATAGAGGAGTGTTTTGAAGGTGTTATCCACTGTGATTATCTCCCTGGCGGAGATTTTCTATGTAAACCCGATAAGAGTGCTTATCACCTTGTTGAGGAGATCTTAAAAGTTAAAGATCCAAGAAATATCACCTTTTTTGACGATAATCTTGAAAATATAACTGTAGCTAGCAAGAGAGGATGGAAATCCATTCTAGTTAAAGGTAGTATTAAAACATACCTTAAAGAAATGTTCGAAGAAGATTGTTTATACATAGAGAGATAGAGATTTAAATAAATGGATCTTTTTAAAATTTTATTTCTATTTTGGTTTTTCAAGATCCTTGGGAAATGGTAGGAACAGCTAAGAAGTGTAGTAATGAGAGTGGAAGAGGGATGTGTAGTACAATGGATTGTGATAACACCAAAAAGGATATTAATAGCGCAATAAAACTAAAGGCTAAGAAACTTTTTGAAGATATGTATGAAGAATGTAATATAAAGGTAGAAGGTGTGATCAGAGATGATGATTTTAGTGAAGTTGCTAATAGGTGTTGTGAAAATATCTTGGGATACAAGAAGATCCCTCTGGGTGTATCTAATAGAAGTGTTACGATAAATAATATGAAGTTTTGGATCCCGCTGTGTACAACAGAAGGTGCTTTGGTTGCTTCGATGTGTAGAGGAATAAAACTTATAAATGAATGTGGTGGTGTACAGGGAGTAGTAGAGAATTTAGGAATAACAAGGAGTTTTGTCTTGGAATTTGAAGATTTCAAGAAAAGCTGTGAGTTTTATAAGTGGTTAAAAGAACAAGCGAACATCTCTAAACTAAAAGAAGTGGGAAATAGCACCAGTAAATACTTAAAAATAAAAAGTATTACGTCAAAACACGTCATAGGTAACAAAGTATTTATTAAGGTATATGCCTACACAGGAGATGCAATGGGTATGAATATGGTAACAAAGGCCTGTAATGAGATCTCCAGAATGATTATTGAGGAATTTGGAAATGTGAAGTTGTCGTGTATTAGCGGCAACATTTGTACGGATAAAAAGTGGAGTATGGAGAATTATTGTAATGGTAGAGGGAGGAGGGTTTTCTTAAATCTAGTCATTTCTGAATCACAATGTAGGTCTATACTTAAGGTGGATCTAGAGGAATTGTACAAGGTTTATCACACAAAGATAGTTTTGGGGAGCTCTCTGGTGATGGGTGGATTCAACTCTCAAGCCTCTAATTACATAGCAGCTCTATTTATAGCGATGGGTCAAGACCCGGGTCAGGTAATCGAGAGCAGTAATTGTTTGGTTAGTATGGAGAGGGTATCTCCTACCAAACTTAGCATATCACTTTGGATGCCCTCTCTTGTGGTGGGTACTATAGGGGGTGGTACACATTTGGAGCCAGGGAAAAGCTTTTTAAAGCAGTTTTACAACTTTTCTGATACTTCACACTTCATAACTGACTCATCTCTGGATAAAGCAATAGCTCCAAATTACCTAGCGCTAGCTATTGGATCAGCTATTCTAGCAGGAGAATTGTCCCTCTTAGCTTCGTTATCAGAAAATACTCTCATGAAGGCTCATCTATCTCTAAATAGGAAGTAAAAGATTGATATGAAATATTCCCTGTGGTTTAATTAAATATTATTATCTGCGATTGATATAAAACACATTCTCTCTCTCTTCCCATTCACTAAATACACTCATTCTATCAAATAGCTCGAATTCGAAATATTTAAAGAACATCTCCCTATCATGCAGCACAAAAATAACCTCTCCTTCACAATTTTCAAATTCCCTATGTAAAATACCATTTAGAGTATCATCTATCTCATAAATGCCATAGTATAAATATTCTAAATCATTAAATACTTTATAATACCTTTTTATTAGTCCACAGGTGTCTATAACTCTAATTTTTATTAAATTTTTCTTTATTACCTCCAACTTGTCATCCAAATTCATGTCCCTTAGTCTATTCACAAGTCCTCTAAAATGATACTCTAAAACATTGTTGAATACCATTACCACTCTTCTTTATATTCCTTGGGCTCACTTTAAGAAAATTTAAAAATTTTCATTTTTAAGGCCATTAACCTCTTTTTCAGAAAAATATTTAAATAAATTATATAGAAGTAAAGTATTTACCTTATATGGTATATTTGAATTGTATAATTAGATGTGTGAGAACATCAAATTTAAAAGGTTAAATTAACCATCTCATCAATTTAAAATATAATTTTGTGATTTTTTGAAAATTTAAGGCTAATTCACTCTTTTAAATCTAAAATTTAAAATTCAGTCCCTTAAATGAATTTGATTCTTTGTTTTTATTTAGAAAGAAGTTTAAGTAGTGCTGTTGAGGAGAATGTTCTTGAGAGGGATATAACTACCATGCTAGATAGTAAGAAGGAAGGAAGTGATTTTTTGAATAAGGAATGTTCTATCAGTGAGAATAAAATTGAGGATAACCCTGCCAAAAGAAAGGATAAGGAAGAAGTAATAGTGGATAATAGTGACGTGGATCTTGGCTTGTTATCTGAGGGATCTCATAAATCTGAGGATTGCAACATGGGAGAGAAGGAGAATATTGAAGAATTGGAACCTACGTCACCATCACCTAGTGATAATAGTGATGAAGATGAAGGTAAAGGTGAAGGTGAGAATTACCTCAGTGAGTCTCAGAGTGGGGAAAATGGAGATGAAGACTACAATCAATTGGATTTGAATGATTCGTTATTTTCCATTTATGAATTCTTTGCTGAGTTGCTCGATGACTTAGTTATACCTTTGTGGCAATATTTGCTAAAAGTTCCTTCTATTTGCATTAACAAGGTAATCTCAATCTTCTCCTGTGGAGATGAGGAATTGAAGATCCCAAATAAAACCGAATGATTTTTAAATAAAACCATTCACTTGGGAGTATTCTTAAGATGTTATGTTTTATCCACTTCCATTGTACCTTTCATTCATTCCTTAGCTTTGAATTTTTATGGGATTTTCTCAACAAATTTAACTTTGAGGTTAAATAGAACTTGTTAATAAGATCTAGGAAAAGTATTCTATTAAAAGGAAAAATTGTATTATATAAAAGTTCATTCGTATCTTCCAGGCCTGAGTGTGTGTTATTTTCTATTTTATTATAAAATGCTGTAATAATCTCTTCATATTTCTCATTCTTTATCTTTCTACTCTTCCAGATTAGTCTTGTTAATGTGGCGTAATACGTTGTAATAAATCCTGGTATTTTTATATTGTTATAATCTCTTATGTTAGTTTGTATTTTTGGTGTAAGAAAATTCCTTATCACATTTAATTCATTTTTACTAACCAAGAATATAATAGTGGTGAACAATTTTATAGTGTAAGACGTTGTACCAGTACATATCACACTATCGAACCAAATCACTCTTGATAATCCACTAACCTTTATTACCATTTGGGGAATTCTTATATTAATATACGAACCACTTTCGTGTTTGTACAAAAATTTAAAAAGCTTGTATCTCGACCTATCTTTGAATGACTTTAGCATTTCTGTAATCAATAGATAGTTTATGATGAACTCGTTCTTAAACTCAGGATGTTCAAATGGTCTGTATGAATATTTGTATTGTTTAGTGCTGTTCTTGTAGTAGAACATCTCGCTCTTTATCTCGCTCCTCCTGATTACAATTTCAAACAGCACCAGAAATACCGGGATTCTATCCTCTACCACATCGCCATACTTAAACTCCTCGTTTACCATGTCTTTAAATCCAATCATTTCTGGGAAACACAAGACTAGGATCGAGCTGAAAGGAACAAACTCTTCATCGATTATAATCCTTTTCATCTCATCAAAATATGTCTCTTTGTACGATGTTCCAAATGAACTTACTATTTCCCCTTCCTTATCCATGATCATCTGTATCACACTTTCTATGTTCCTTTCTTCTAGTCTCTCAGTCAACAAAGGAGTTGAAAGCAATCCGTTGATCCATTCCTTGATACCTTTATTGAATTCATCATCTAGTAATTTACTCAAATAAACAGTCATGTCATCTTGAGCACTCTCAATACTACCATCACCCTGCATCCCACCGATATCAAGTTCACAGGAGGACAGGTCCAGCAATGTACTACTTCCACAAGCCATTTGTTGGTCGATCTCATTAGTATATGAAGGATGTGGTTGATCACACTGTGGATAGTGGATATAAGATGGTTGTTGTGAGGCACTTTGTGTAGGTAACCTACTGAGTGTTGTTATGTGTTCATTTCCAACATCTACTAGGTGTGTTTCTGGATTTTCTATCCATTGTGTAAAATCACTATAATCTATACCATTTCCTTGTTCACATCCATAATTTAAGTAGTTTTCCACTCCATTCATGCATCCCTCCAACAAAGTATACTCTATCATCTCAACGTCCTCATTACCTACATCTTCACTCATCAATGCAAGGTCAAAAAGTATAATTAGACACATTAACACAATTCCTTTCATTTGAGGGGAATATCACAGGTATATTAAATTTTTTACCTTTTGGAATTGAAGCTCAAAGACTATAGTTGGTCTATATGTGCGGTAGCCACGAAAAAGGACTATAATCACCCCACAGTTATAGTTAAGGGATGATAGATATACATAGAAGATTTTCCTTCTCCTGGTGGAAAATAATTTAGAGAATTCATAAAAACAAGTAATTTGATGAACTACTCACAAATCGCTTCAGTCTTTTCCTGCCATAAAGACACATACACTATTATGGTTGGTAGAAATTAAACCAAGTATCACTTTATTGATAGAAAGTTACTTCTCATACCTTGATAGGAATTTTCTCAATTCATCCAAGCGAATATGATGAGCACCCATATACCTACGTGGTATTTTTACATAAAAACACTTGTAGAATATCGAAGTAAGATCAAAAAATGTATTGGTCCTTTCCTCATCATTTGTAGAGGATCTGAATCGCTGTTCAACCCTTGGTAGTATATTCTTAACTATACGTAAGTGAACTCTTATTGTACTAGTACAAAGCTTATTATCAAGTAACATTTCAACAAGCTTTTTGGACAGTAAAAAGTAAGAGTCAACTATTTCATCTCTCCTTACTATCTTTAAAACACTCAATGCATTGTTCTTCAGTAAACTCCTCCTGGTATTACTAGAAAACTGGAAATTGCTACAACCTTCATAAATACCTCTAAGAACATCTCTCTCAAGGATAAAAAGTGTGAATGTAAAAATCTTCTTATAAACACCCTTTCTGTTATGTATCAAAAAGTTATCATCCAAGTACACATCATCTCCAATTTTGTACTCTTTACATCCAAACCTTCTCTCATAGCAATAACCAAAAAAGTTATAAAATAGCTTATCGTTAAAGGATCTGAGAAACTCCTTGATACAGAGATAGAATATGGGGAAATCTCTCCCAAATGTAGCTGAAGTTCTAGCATTGTGCTTATTTTTAACTCTGCTATTACCACCACTTTTACACTTGAGGTTGTTATCGTGTCTTACCATTCTGGAGAGAAGGTAGTGAAAGATAAAAAGATTGGTGAAGTGATGATCTACCAACCCAAGTTTGTAATTCCTCGTTAAGAACTCACCAAAGCTTATCATTTCTCTGAAGTACACCAACATCGAGTATTTTAGTGTCTCTTCAACTACTCTAATTAAATGGTCACTGAATTCTCTAACCATCTCCTCTGTGATAATAACCCTGGGATATCTCCTCTCCTCGCTCCTCACAAATTCGAATATCTCCAGTACTTCTTCGTAGCCCAGTTCATAAAACCTTCCATCCTTCTCACTGATGGAGTTCATTAAACACAATGGATCAAATGTATCAAGGAAAAACCATTGGGTTACTTCATTCTTGATCGACCTCAGTGGATCACTCTCTAGAGATGTGGGTATATCTTGTGTATTACTACATCCCCCATCCATTCTAAGATCGTGACTGGTAGATGGTAGCTCCTTAAGATCTAAAGACATGTTTTGGTCTGGTTGGATGGATTGACCAACTGGTGTAGATCCCAAATTGTAGTTCTCATGTGGACAAGAAGACATTTCCTGGATATCTCCGCAGCATGATGGATCATAATTCATTACACTACAACACCTTTGTAGCACACCTTGATGATACCATGTCTCTGTATCGTTGTAGGTATTTACATCCTCCACTTGTGTGGAAGTATTAACACAGCGATCTAATTCATCAAAAAAGGCATCTATCTCACTACAAGTCAAAAAAGGTGAGCCATCAGTTGATATAGGTTTGTCTAAACTCAGATCCCTACGCTCCTCTCCTAATTCTGTATCTCCTAAAAGAGTACTATAAAATCCATTTGTACTTGGTAAATTACCAATCCAATGTCTATCTTCATGGTTATCTTCGTTACCCATAACGACATTTTCTATCTCATTACATTCCATTTCATGCATTCCCACCACCATCTCTAAATATAAAAAAAATAAAATTCCTTCTAACAACATCCTTCCCATCAATCCTATCATAGCATCAATTTCACTTTTTATAACTTGTATTAACTGCTTTAAGTAAATTAATATGTTCATAGTAAGTCTCTTCCCTGATAAGAGCTTCTTGAATCTACACTCACTCTAAAAAGATAAAAGCATCCCAAATGTGATGTTTATGCATAAGCTAATCGTTGAGAACTTTTATGCAGTGTAGCCATTAAAGTCTAATTAGTGGATGTTAAGATTGGGAAAAGAGGAGGGGTAATGGAAAGTAAGGAGAAAGACTTAAATGGAGTTAACACTTCTTTGATCAACACCCAGTGTGATCCACCACACAAGAGTACAAAGAAGGATATTATAATAACACATAATGGCAAGTTTCACTTGGATGAGGTTCTGGCTTGTGTCATACTAAAAAGTATAAGGCCAGAGAGTGTGATTGTTAGAACCAGGAATTCAGAGTTGATAGAAAAATTAAAAGAGCTGGGATATGTGTATTCTATAGTGGATGTTGGAGGTGTATTTGATAATACCAAAAGATATTTTGACCACCACCAAGCTGGTTTTGAGGAAACCTATTCTGAGAAGTACTCCGTGACTTTGAGTAGCTCTGGGTTGGTTTACAAGTACATGAGAGATGAATTTTTCAGGTCTGTGGGTGTAGATAAGGATAAGGAAGAATTGTATGAAGAATTGGTGGAGGATATATACCTTGAGTATTTTTTGTATGCAGATGCTATAGATAACGGGGTAACCATCTATGGAGAGATAATACCCAGAACAATGGCATCAATGATAGATTCACTTTATGAATATAAAAAGGATGAGAATGAGAGAGTAGAAAATGATATAAACAGTTTGATAGAAGAGATTCTAGAGGATAGGATCAAAGATACAGATCAATCCTTTTATAAAGGGTTTAATCTTGTAGAAGAAGATTTAAAAAGATATCTCCATAAAAAGATAAACCATTGGTTACCTTCATTTAAGAATTTGGACAAATTTGTAAGAGAATCTACCAGTGATACACTAATAATAGATAAGGATACAGTTATAAGCACAGAGATGATAAATGTGGTAGAGAAGAAGTACAACAAGGATATAAAATTTCTAATTTACGATGATAAGAACCATAAAAGGATATGCACCATTAATAAAGCTAGATGGAGATTTGAGTCCAAACACAGCTTAAAAAAGGAATGGGGTGGTCTTAGAAATGAAGAGTTGGATAGGGTCTCTAAGATCCCTGGAGGGATATTTGTTCATAGAACGGGCTTTACAGGGGCGCACACAACTCTAGAGGGTGCTATGAAGATGTGCAGGGAATCTCTAAAGGATGAAGAGAGGAGATAGAAAATGGTTTTATTTAATAAATCGCGTTAAACCTTCTCTTTACCCTTATTATAACACCTTCTATAGCACAGTAAAAAATCGTTCAATCTCCTAGGAACCCTGAGGGTAGAGAACTCCAAAGAACCATCCTTGGATCTAACCAAGTTAAACTGAGAAATGAAATATGAAATATTCACTATCTCTCTACTTCTAACAAGGATAAATGAATTATAGATGTGGATATTAAAAGATAACACTAAAATGGTAGATAAGACAAATCTAAAGATGAGATCTTTAGATATTAAAACTATCTTGGGATATAGAAATATCTCCCCTCCGCTGTCCCCCTCCTTGACCTTTAGGTACCAATAATACAAATATGAAATATAGCACAATGAAATTATAAATTTGTATTTGTAGATTGATTTTATTTTTGACTTTATCCTTCTATTTAAAAGCTCTTCTAATATTAAAATATCTTTAGAGGTATTAGGAATGATCCCTTTGTTTACTTACCTTTAAATGGACTGCTATTCTCTCTTATCATAGACTAGGGGGAAGTGATTTGATGGTCTCAAAATTAGCTTTTATTTACTTTTTCGATTAATTAGTGAAATCATAGAAATTCTCAACTATCTTCATATTCTCATAACGTAAAGGTTCTGTTTCAGGATATTTCATAAGAGAAGCAATGGTTTGGAATAGATCTATGCACATCCTTCTTTTAACACCAAAATCTCTCATTCCCTCCTTTATATTCTCAGAGTAATAAATGTCCCCCTCTATATACCCATTGATATATCCTAATTTTATGTTCTTCATAAGCAAAAATTGTACATCGTTGGATTCCATTCCAATGAGCTCAGAAATATCCCTAAAGCATATCCTGGAATATACCAAGCTAACCTTTCTTAACCCTTCTTGGATTACGTTTTGATACAATCTCTGTATTATAACATACAACCCATCCTTAAGGTATATCTCTCTATTCCTTTCAACTATCTTCCTAAATGTACTCAAATTAGAAGATCTAACACACTCTACCAATTCAAAATACTCCTTTTGATTTCTCTTCCATTTAAAGTTCTTTAGAGTAAGGAACTCTCCCCCTAGAAGTAAGCAAACAATGACATACTTCTCACAATGGGGTATAAACCTAGAACTAGAAGATAGAATGATGGAATAGTGGAATGATTCCAAAGCCTCTTTGTACCTTAGAGATACCAAATAAACAATCCCTTTAAAATAATTAAATTTTGAGATATTCTCAGATCCCACTATCTCTATGTCTAGGTAACCTAAACACTCCTTGAACATTTTCAATTTTATTAGAATATCCAAAATGATATTTACCAGCACTGAGGTGGTATGTCCATTTCCTATCTCTCGATTGGTAATAAAAATATTAAAAAAAAACTCATCTTCTTCAATTCTTAGCTCCTTGACTGCTAGATAATAAAAACTTAAAATTAGGGAATTCAACAGATCAACCCTTCTATTCTCCCCAAGAAATACTCCACTCTCCTTTAAAGGTGTAACTACCCCTACTACCTCCTTGTACTTCTTTGTTCTAAGGAATATCCCAGCTTTAACCAAAGTTAGCCCTAGGGATACTTCGTTTGACATCAAAGATTTAGATTCAAATTCATTCTCTATACTCACTACATCATTTACATCTAAACCTTTAATAATTTTATGCAATGTTTCTCTCAACATGTCTCTTCCTGATTCCTTCCCTATCTCTAAGAGAATATCCCTTAACATCTCCGATTTGGTTCTTTCTATCTCCATGTTGGGGGTAAGAGAAAGTTTAGGATGTGAGGAATGGAATTAAAGGGAAAGAGAAAGATTCTGAGAATTTGGTAGACGGTGCATTTAATTAAAATTCATTCTTCTTTGTTTTTATAGTTTGTGATTAGTCTTAGAATATAATCTTCATAATTGGTACTCTTTGCTTTGTATTCTGATTCGATAAATGAAAAGGGTTTTTCATTTCCTATTTCTACGGTACCATCAAAATTATCTTCTAATCTATCTATTCTAATGGCAATGTTTAATTCTTCATCTATTACCACATACTTGTGGAAGAACCCCGATTCATCTATCATTTTAATACACTCTTTTTTATCTTTAGTAAATCTATCACCAAAACCTGCTGTGTCAATCTTTAAATTTGTCTTTCCTTTCATTTTGTTTAGATTTAGGGTCAATCTATGAAATATAGTGGTATCACTCAAATTAGAAGGAGAGGATTGACTTGGTGCAGGGAGTGTTGGAAAGGGATGGTTATAACAGGTAAACCCAAAATATTTTATTGAAATTCATTTCTCAATATCTTTCTTCATGTTACTCTCCATGCGGTGAGTTAGGACAGTAAAGTAGTTATACTCGTTTCATTGAATATCATCAAGAGATACAATCTTCCTCGTTCTGCTTTCATAAGACGAAGTTATATCCACTGAGTCTATGAACCACATAGATGGGGACACTAACCCAAGGTTGATTGATCTTCTCGTGTAGATACCCCTCAGAATGTCACGATGGGGATTCGGGATCCTACGTGCATAGGGTAGCAGATATGACCAGAACCCTAGATGAGAATGTCTATCTGTCAATAGAACTAGAAAATGGCAATCCCAACACCTTACAGTGCAGATAGGGAGAGCTAAATTATGTAGTGTTAACAACTTACATGAATACCATCTCCCTGGAATCGAATAAATAAGGTTATGATAGGATCTCTCACTTAAGAATGACTCTTACAAACTCTCCTTCTAGAAAGAATGGGTGTAGAGATGTTAACAAATATAAAGCTATAGTAGAAAGGATATTTGAGTTTTTACGAAAGAAGTAATCTAAAGATCTACTTTCCAGATACTCAGTAAAATTACCTAATTTTACACACCATACTTTCACATCTTAAAGCTAACGTAATAATACTCTCCACACCCATCACTTTAACACGAATGGAAAGATATCTAACCTCATGTAAATTCTTGGTGGGCTTGTCAATTGTTTTAGAAGAGATCGGAATCGTACTGTGTGAAAACTCTGGAAGCTTTTTCACTAAACTCTGTGATTCCACGAAAATAATAATCAAAAGTAACGAGTGAAACAACTTTCCTTGGATTATAGGGAATGTGTTGAAATAATCTTTTTGTAAATTCATTAACTATCACTTCTACATAGTTTCCCTCTTTAGAATACGAAACAATTTCTTTTAGTTCCTCAGACTTCAGAAATGATCCTTCCATGAAAATTCTATTGATCTCCCCTTTGAATATCCTTGTGAAAAAATCAAGTTCAGAAAATCTGACATTCCAAAGATACAACTCACGCAATTTAATACCAAAACTAGGGAGTGTTGGCATTGGTAAACTCTCTATCCTACAATATCTTAAATAAAGCCTTTGTAACTTTTTACATTTTGATAGGGATATGAGATCACCTACATTCAGAGATAGATCAAAAAGATTCAGACTAACTAAATGTTTTGATAGTTCCGTTGGCTCACTCTGATTCTCTAAGATAGAAGAGAGAATACCAAATCTATGCTCTAGTTCGATATTTAGAGATGTCAATGGGAAATCTCTCAAATTTGGGAGATCAATGCGAATCTCATCACCATAGTTCATGTAGCTAAAATGAATTTCTTTGAATTGTGAAAGATATTCAAATACACCCTCTTGCTTCTTTAAGTTAATATCACCGAGTCTGTAGAATTTTATTGACAAATTTTGGAGCTTTTTGAGGTTTGTAATGGCACTCAGATCGTCTAGGGAGAAGACATGGTAAAAATCAAAATGTAAAGTGAGAGATGTGAGGGTTGTGGTAACCTTGCTATTTTGCACGAAGATCTGACTTACAGACTCATTGAAATTTCCAAGGAAAAGCTCATCTAAGCTAAAAGCTGATAGGAGTGAGATGTTTGTCACCTGTCTCACCACTACCACTGGTGGACAGGCCCTTTCTCTTAAACTCTCCTTTCATAAAATACTTCTTTTATTTAAAATAATTGTAAGGGTGATTATATTTAACTATTAAATATAATCGCCCTTAATCCTACCTTAGGAATGGGGGTTGAGGATAATATGTGGTTTCGATACCACTTTATCCGGCAACATTCCTTCCCCCTTAAATTCCTCCTGGTCCAACAAAATAGAGTCATACCTATCCTCTTCTCCTATTTTCTTCAAATCCTTTCTTGTCAATACATATTCCACATCCTTTTCCAATGATCTAACCTTATAACCACCATTCATATATTTCTCACTAACAATGAATGGGCCAAACCATCTAGGTTCTAACTTCCCTGGATTTCTCTCTCTGATCATAACTACATCATTTATAAATAAATCATCAGGATTTTTCTTCATTTGGTTATCTTTGTTTATTTTCTTATTTCTTTTACTATAACCTTCTTTCACGATTTCTTCAGCCCTTTCTCTCCAATTTCTTTGTTTATTAACTAGATTTTTAAGTTCTTCTTCAGTATCTTTCAAATTATACGTCAATTCTTCTTGTTTTTGATCTCCTTTTAAATTCACTTCTCTTCCAAATAATAATTCATAAGGTGAGTGTCTTAACCTGCCTATGGGTGAAATGTTATAACAAAATGTAGAAACCAATAAATAACGGTCCCAATCCTCTCCATTCTCAGAAATCAACTTACTTAGCTTACGAATAATACTTTGATTGGTTCTTTCTACCAATCCATTCGCTTGTGGGTTGTATGGTAATGTATATGACCATTTTATTTTCATTACTTCTTTTAGTTCTTTGATAACTTCATTTAGAAACTCTGTTCCCCTATCAGATCTAATAATCTTAGGTGGTCCATATCTAAGAACAATTTTATCTAAAAGAAACTTTGCTACAATCTTAGCTTCCTTATTTTTAACAGCTATGGCTTCACACCAACGTGTGCAATAATCTGTAGCTATTAAGATGTATCTTTTATCGTTTTTTGTTTTAAAAAGAGGCCCTATGGTGTCAATTCCGATCATTTCAAATGTTTTTACAAAATTAGTCGGAAACGTTTTGAAGACTTCTTGTTTCCCAAACTTGCCACATATTTCACAATTTTTAATCACCTTCTTAATAATTTCTAAAAGATTTTTCTTTGAACATTCTTTCTTACACTGTAAATACGTAGACTCAATTCCAGCATGACCTAGAAGTTTATGTATCTGTTTCACCTTTTCCTCCTCACCCAACTTTTCCTCACCATCTTCATTCAATAGATAGTTATTACTCAAACTAATAGTACAAATCCTAGACATAGTATCTGCAGCATTATTTTTACTTCCAGGATTATAAACAATATCAAAATCATATTCTGATAAAAACATAAGCCACCTCGCCACTCTGCCTGTTGGGTTTTTAATTTCTTTAATATAAATTAATGGTTTATGGTCTACTCGGATGATGAATTTTTGGTATAAATAAACTTTAAAGTGTTTTACAGCGAAAATTATAGCTAGAAACTCTTTTTCTGTGGTAGAATAATTCATCTCGGCACCTACTAAAGTTCTACTTCCAAATTTAATTGTTCGCTCACATCCACAAATTTCTTGTTTCAAAACACAACCTAATGCATGATTTGATGCATCGGTTTCAAGAATAAATTGTAGATCCATCCTGGGAAGATAAAAAGCATCAGAAGTCCAAAGTTCCTCAACTAAAAGTTTAATCTTATAATTAGCTTTCTCTTTTTCAAACTCACTCTTTCCATTTATCATATTAAACAATTCCTTGGTTCTCCCAGAAAATCTTTTAAAGAACTTACGATAATATCCTAAAAATCCTAACATAGAATGTAGTTCTTTTTTAGTAGTTACAACTAATTTATCTTTTATTTTTTTAAATCTCTCTCTATCAAATGTTACGGTACCCTTACATATTGTAAATCCAAGGTAACTCACTTGTTCTTTTCCAAATATTGACTTATCCCAATTTATTTTCAGATTTTGCTCCAAAAATTTATTCAAAATTTCTTTAATATCAATTAAATGTCGCTTATAATTTTCAGAGAATACAATAACATCATCCATATAAGCTAGGGCATTTTGGAGAATATTTTTACTTAGGATGCTGTTCATATACTTCTGAAAGGTTGAGGGGGCATTTGTTAATCCAAATGGCATCCTCTTGAACTCAAATTTCCCTATTGGTGTTGTAAATGCAGTATATTTTCTTGAACACTGATCTAACAATATCTGGTGATACCCATCTTTAAGATCAATGACAGAAAATATTCTAGCTTTCACTAAACAATCTAAACAATCCTCTAACAAAGGTGGTGGTGTAAGTTCCTTCACGGTAATTTCATTAATTTTACGGAAATCTATACACATTCTATAACTTTTATCAGCTTTTCTTACCATTACGATCGGAGAATTCCAAAGGCTATTACTTTCTTGTATCTTATCTTCCTTAAGTAATTTATCAATCTCCTTAATCACTATCCCAGATTTTAAAGGATCCAACCTATAATTCCTTAAATAAATGGGATTTGACTCTTTATTCAAAACTATATTATGCATGACATCTTTAGCTGGTAAATTTTCTTTTTTCTTGCTTTCATTATAATACCAATCAATAATTTCCTGAATTTGAATATCTTCATGTTTTATTCGCCTTTTCTTATTATTTATCTCAGAAGAAATTGAAGTAGTTGTTAAAAAGTTAATATGAAATAGGGGATACCCACGAGCAAGTTTAACTTCTCGGTTAGTAACATTAACAACAGGAATAGAAGTAGTAGTAGGTCCTACTATAGTTGCTTCTGCAGTTTGTACCTCTTTCGTTTCTCCTTCAATATATCCCATCCTATTTGGAGATTCAATCTCAATTACACATACTTCCTGAGGTTTTAACGTTATATCTTTCTTAACCTTGATTCTAGACCTTACGCAATCAGTAAATGGAATGGTATAGTCCTCTCCTATTCTCACCACTTGATCCCTATAAGAAATATCGATTCCTAAAGCATTAAAGATTGTTCGTCCAAAAATAAGATTTTCATTTAGATCATCTACAACAGTAAACTCGAGATTTTTTATTTTCCTTTCATAAATAATGTTTCCTTTCGCTTTCACTTCTTTTATCCTTTCTTTTTCCTTAGCAAAGCTTACCTCCATTTCTCTACCAGTTTCTTCTAACTTAAAATTATTGTTCAAAGCAAATAACCGATCAATATACCCTCTATCAGCACCATTATCTAAATAAGCTGATATTCTTTGTTCATTTAACTCTATATCAAGATATAATCCTTCTTCAGCAACATCTCCATCCTCAATTAATATAGTTTTCATTTCAGTAGAATTCAACTCTTTTACTTCTGTATTATTTGAATTCTGATCTTTTCTTCGAGGTGAATCAACTACTCGTGATTCTCTTCTCTCATTATTATTTCCAGAGGAATTTGATAATTTATCTCTTCGTCGCGGACAGGAAAAAGCATAATGGGGGCCTGCACAAACATAACAAGCTATACTTTTATTCTTCCTATCCAAAGTTTTACTAGTAATAGTTGCATTTTTTTTATCTTTTCCTCGACCTTCTTCTGTTAATTTTTGTCCTATTCTCCTCTTACTATTTTTCACATACTTCTCCTCCACTTCCAAGGCTTTATCCAATAACTCTTTAAAATTCTTGACATTTTCTAATTCTGTCCCAACCCAACCACTAAAATTTTTTAGTATTTCTTGATGAACTTCTTCAAATCCAATATTTGTCTTCTTCCACACATTTCTAATCTTTGAAAAGTGTTCGAAAATATTATTAAGAGAAATTGTTGTGTTTAACAATTTAAACAGCTCACCTGTTTGATATTCCGTCTTCTTACAAAATATCCTTCGAAATTCCTTCTCGAATTCCTGATAATTGTTAATCTCCTCTCCTCTGGCTCCTTCATACCAGATACCTGCTCTTCCCTCTAAACTAACTGCTATATATGATAAAATTAATTCATCTTTCCATCTTGATATGTAGGGTAAAAATTGTTGGAGCCACTTCTCTGCCTCCTCACCCTTATTTTTCCCATCATATGTTTTAAAATTATAGTTTCCACCTCTTATCATAAAGAGATTTTCTTCTAATTGCTTAACTAACTCATTCACTTCCTCATATCTTTCTGCTGGGGCGCCAATGTCACCTGTCTCACCACTACCACTGGTGGACAGGCCCTTTCTCTTAAACTCTCCTTTCATAAAATACTTCTTTTATTTAAAATAATTGTAAGGGTGATTATATTTAACTATTAAATATAATCGCCCTTAATCCTACCTTAGGAATGGGGGTTGAGGATAATATGTGGTTTCGATACCACTTTATCCGGCAACAATGTTCCTTGCAGATTCATATCCATTCCCCTCAATTGTTTTTACAACACTGATACCCAGCTTTTTTAAATCTCTTTGTAGTTTTTTGCTTGTAAAGATCAGATCCAATGGAACAACCTCTACACATCTTCTCTCTCCCCCACTCACATCATCGTGGTGTATCACGTCAGGTAAAAATATTGTCAGCTCTTCAAGGCTCTCTGTAAATCTACTACTGTGGTCAAATAGAATAAAAACACACTCAAAAATGAAACTTAACGTTATACCATTTAAAACGAGCTTTGTTAAAGAATACGATTTTGCTAGTATTTCTATACTCTTATTATCCTTGACCCCAAATCTTAATATGTTTAATACTTTGAGACTTCTTTGTAACTCACAATCATTGTAAATGAATTGATGATATTTTATAATTCTATAAGTATTGATTTTATCAATGTGGAGTTCATCTAGTGAAAATTTAGACAATTTTTTGAAATCATTTTCCATTACGTCATCAACTGTAATATCCAATACCTTCAAGTTCTCTCTCAATACATCGCTTTCTAGTATTACATCTAGGGTACAAGACATGACAAGTTTGAGTTTGACTATCTTAAACTGGGCTATAGATTCCAACTCCTTCTTTGATAACTCACTTCTCCTTACCTCAAGTGAGTCAATACACCAAAGGTTGTAGAAGATTCTAAGTATTCCCAGAAAGTCTTGTGTTGAATGTCTAAGACAGGTCAAGACATGTGGCTCAATTATCAATTCATTTTTCACGTTTATCCTAACCCTTTCATCGCCACCTCTTATTTCTAATACACCCTTCCTATCTCTAAATGTCAATCCAACCATATCTAGAAACACTTCAAGTATCACTCTCATTGCATCCTCTCTAATGGTGCCATTTCCAATCAACTCCTCACAAACCTCATTATTTCCATCTTCTGTTAGCCACATCAATGAAAACAACAAATTCTGATACAAATTCTTGGTGTTATCACTAAATGAAATGTACTTGTTTACTGTTAACAATACATCAACTATGGATCTATCCTTTATGCATGCATCAAAGTTTACTTTCTTTTTATTCAGTGATAGAATCTCCTCAAAGGTATCCTTTGTGGTATCAATGTGAATTCTTTCTAGGGTACTCTCACTAAAGGCACTAGACATATCACCAAACATATCCTCTATAGGATCAAGTACTCTAACCTCATCAACATTATACAATCCATCCCTACTCCCCACAAAAATAATGCAAATTTTCTTATCTTCACATCCACTTAAAAATCTGAAAATGATCAAGAAACACAAATACAACATTTGAGTACCACTCTTCTCTTCTTTTATATTTTATGGAACATGTTAAATAAATGAGCAGATTGATATTTCTCTGGAAATGGAATGGTCATTAGACTTTAATAATTGGATCAATAACCCATCAGATCACAGATGGATATTGATCATTTTTATGAGTTAAATTGCCATGCCAAATCTTTTGATATTTTAATTTCAAATGGTTAATTAGTGAATTGAGAAATTTAGACCTAGTTGAGTGTATAGAAGGAGATGGGAGTAAAGCATCTTTTCATTTCAAGTTATTTGTTCCACCTCTCTATTTTTGATTTACTTTACATTGTTGTATCCCTAGGATACACTTCAACACCTTTTCTACAATCCCTATCTCTTTAGTTCTTACTACTTCCTCTACCCCAAAGAATAGCATAATCCCAGCCACTCTACCGCATACATCCCAAAGTTACTACACCCAGAGATGAGAAGAGAATCAAAAAAGAGATTATTAAAGGAGAAGGAGAGTACAAAAAGAAAGGATACATCTCAAATAACATCATTACACAGAGATGAGAATATAATGTACATATCTCATGACCTTACTACACCCCAAAACACGTTCCAAGTCTCTTCTCAATGTGTTAATGGAAGTGGAATGATATCTCTCATAGAATTAGGTAATATGGATGATCACAATGACAATGAAGAAGAAGTAGAGAGGAGTACAACACCACAATGTGAAAATACAATAACTAAAATATTCATAGAAGATAGCTTAATTGATGATGTGAGAGAATCAGAGTGTGTTAGAGAGGGTCTAGAGCAAAATGAAGAATCAAACAAGGAACCTGAAAATGAATTGGTACATCCACAGCACACTCCAGAAAACACCAGGGAGGAAAACAAAGAACATGAAGAGAGATACAAAGAGGAGATCAAGAAATTGAAAGACACGCTCAAACACAAAGATCTCATCATTGAGTCATACAAAGAAGAGGTAGAAAGTTTGAAAAGTAGAAATGTTCTATACACCAAGGAGTACATAGAGAGATGTATTGATAGAGGGAGTGAGGTTGCCAAAGAGATGTGTGAGGAGTATACAGAGAAGTATAAAAAGGCTGTACAGAGGAATAAGGAAATAAAAGAGATCAACACACGGCTCAAGTCCCAGATAAGAGAAATGGAAAGTGTGATTGATGTGTTAGTAGAGAGGGTTAAGAAAGAGAGAAGTGCAGAGTGCATCCTAACTGAGATCAGAGAAGAGATGAAGAGGATGTAGAGAAGAGGGTTGTAAAGGTTAAACAAAACATGGGGGTATAATAAAGGGTTTACTTTAATTTTGACGTGTACTTCTTCTTAACGCTTTCAAATACATCCAAGGGGACATCCTTGTAGTTCAACCCAAAGACCTCCACAAGGATGTCCACTTGGAGTAATGCATCGTTGAGTTCGCTGACACTCTTAGAGGGGAAGATTGTTGGAGCAACAATAAGAAGAATGTTCTTAGTGGTCATGTAATTTGTGTGTGCATTGTCGTTTATCTTGCTAAATAGATCCTGCAGTGCTATAAATAACCTCCTTTCCTGTGGTGGTATACACCAGGGAAAGTACTTCTTTAGATGCAATACCAAGTCCTCCCTAGACTCGTTTGAAATACACCTGTACATTGCTTTACAAGGGGATAGGGGAAGTAAGCCATCCAACACCTCTCTTACATAAGCTTTAAGGATAGAAGCTAGGTTTGTAATATCATACTTTGTAAAGTCAATCCTCTCACCCCTCTGTATGTCGTGAGGTACAGTGTTGTACACACTGGGCCTACCACCCAATCTAAAGATCCCGCGCTCCTTTGCACCGTTTACCTTTAAATATTCAATCAACTCATAGATGAATGGATTTACACTCTTCTTTGGGAAGTAATTCTTGTCATTTGTTTTCCCAAACAGCTTCTTTTTGATAAAAAGGTAAAACCTGACAATCTTCCACTTCCCAGATCTCTTTTTTATCATCCTACAGCTATGTACAGCTAGGAAGTGCTTCTCTTCCTCTGTCAATGAGTCATAGCTTATTGTGTTGGAATGCTTGGTTATTGCTTGTGATTCTTTGCTAGTTGTGTCTATGGAGAGTTGTGGTGTATCAAGGGAGGTAGAACCAATACTTTGTGGTTTTATCTCCTCACTTTCTCTTATTTTATTTACTTCTACATCAATTGTAGATTCACTCTCCCCTTTACCTCTCGGTATATCCAATCGTATCTCAGAGGTACAACTACTGGTTGTATCAACTATATTTATACTGTTACACCCACCAATGTCATTCACTTCACTCATTTTTTTATCTTTGAGTTCGTTTTCTCTTTTGTTTACATCCTCCGTATCGGAACTAACTGTCTCTGATGATAGTTCATTTATTTGAGATTCCAATTCCCTAAATAAATCAACCCTGCTAATGTTAGCTAGCATGAGTTTATACTCATTCTTATGGTAATACTCTTCAAGAGATTCTCTTAGATGTACATTACATGATTTATATTTACACTTATTCAGTGATTTTATCCTTCTAAGATCACACAATATTTCTTCTTTATATTTCTCTGTGTTACAGATATTTCCTATCTTCCTTGTCTTTTGAATAACTCCAATCATTCTTAATATTTTATAAGTACAATTTTTATTTATACTTTTGAAGAACCCTCTCTATGTTTTAGATTCTCAATCTTTGCCATAATGGGACATATTCAATTAATTTATATTTACCCTTCCCCTTACTCTTTACATAAATGGTACATTCGTAATATTAAATAGTACCCAATAATAAGAATAGAACCAATGACTCACCGTTACATCTAAAGAGTGTAAATAAATTAAAATGAGTTGGAGAGTGATACTAAAGTCAAAATTTATCTATTTTATATTCCTGATATTAACCTTGCTATCACTCAAATAAACTTGGTATATCTTGTTGGCATTGTTGTACATCCCCTCTTTGAGGGACACAACGAAAAATTGTGAGTTTTTGAATTCTTTTCTTATAATCTCACCCATCCCTTGGGTATGGTTCAGATCTAATGCAGAATCAACCTCATCGAAAATGTAAAAGGGTGCTGATCTGTACGTTAGCATGGAAAATATCAAACTGAGGGCAATAAGACTTCTTTGTCCCCCACTCAGCTCAGAGAGGGAATCTTTCCAATTACCTATCCTAACCCTTAGTTCATAACTTGGAGATAGAACCACGTCACTCTCCTCAATAAAAAATTTTAGAAACTTTCCAATCTTCCCGTTGATGTGGTTAAACGCTTTATTTACCTCAGTCTTACTGAGCTTGTTCAATTCTTCGATACTTTGCTTTATCTTCCCTTTATCATTCTCAAGTCTGGTGATCTTTTCTTCCTAAGGCTTTGATGCTCTCCTCATTCTTCTCCAAGAGGTCAAAATTTTTGGATCCATTTTTGTCTTTCTTACACCTCTTAGACTCTCCATCTCCCTCTGAATGTTAAAATACTCCCTCTTCAAGCTCTCTTCCTCCTCTCTGCTGAATTGGCAGTGAAACTAAATGAAAGATTCTCTCATTTATACCCAACTCCCTCAAAATTTCTCTCACTTTCTCTTCTCCCACCCCTTCATTCTCCACTTCATCATTCATTAAACACTCTTCCCTTACACTCACTCTCTTCATCTTCCTTTCTGTTTCCTTGAGAAGGAAAGACTCCCCTTCTGTTGGATAGGAAATACCCCCTTTGTTTAAACTTTCCTCTATCTTAGAATGTATCTTTTTCATTTTGTTCTTAGATTTGTTAAGATTTTTTACCAAATACTCCCTCTTTGGCTCTAGCATTCTTTCCTCCCTTTCACTAACACTCTTTTTACTATTCCTAATATCACACTCCCTAACACTCCTCTTACAAAGATTTATCTTACTTGAGATCCTCTCCTCTTCCAATTCAATCATTTTCCTTTTCTTTTCCAATTCTCTCAGCTCATTTCTGAATTCCTCTCTCTTCAAATTATTTTTTTCTGTCTCGTTCTTCAATCTTTCCTTCTCAAGTATTTCCCTCCTTAATTCATCTAGCTCTATCTCTCCCTTACTTGATCCATTCAATAAATTACTTATAAAATCGATTCTGCTACTTACTAGTGTTATATCCTTTTCTACTCTTTCTAACCTTTCCCATCTATCAATTCTTTCTCTCACCCTATCTCTCAGAGAATCTAATTCATTTGTAATACCACATTTAATGTTAATACTTCCAAAAACAACACTTTCTTTAGATATTTCATCCAATATGTTATTTATACCATCTTTTAGTTCCTTAACTCTTCTCTCATTCTCCATAATCTCCAATTTTCTTATAACCACGTGGTTATACCTCGGTAACTCACCCCCTGTTAATGTACCCTTAGGATCGTAAATAGTACCGCTCAATGTTATACACACAACCTTGTACTCAAAGCATACCCTCTTGGCAGAGTTCGAATCTTCGAATATAAAATAATTGTTAAATACATGCTCAATAGCTTTTTTAACCTTTTCATTGTATCTCAGAACATCCATTACATTTACACCGCCTGATTTTCTAATTTCTTTCAAGATGTTCGAGTTTAAAATCTTTCCCTTTATCTTATTTAGTGGTATTACATTGATTTTCCTGTTCGTATTCTTTAGCAACTCAACACCAAGTTTTTCATTCTCAACAATAATATACTTCCCTCTCCCTCCCATTATTGTATCCACTAAAGATCCATACTTATCACTCTTAACCCAAATATTCTCATCTACCGTTCCATATATCCCCTCTTTACCATAAGGGTAGTTTAATCTCTTCTTCATATCAGAGATTGTGTGCTTTAGTTCATTCATCTCTCTTTCCATCTCCTCTACCATTTCAATTCTTTCCATCAAGCTTAATAGACTCTCCTTCATAAGACCCTCCTCTTCTTTCATATTTTCCTGTTTTTTGACATACTCTAACTCTTCTCTCCTTCTCTTCAACTTTCTCAGTTCTTCAATTTTCTCTTCTACACACGAGATCGTGGTTTTAATTCCCGATTTGCACATTTCTTTATTTTTCAATTCTCTCGTTAGATAACTCTCTCTTTCTCTCAATACATCCAAAATATCACAAATTTTGTTATTCTCAGGTACCTCTGAGACACTTTCTAGTTCCCTACTTAACAGCCCTATTTTACTTAATACTTCGTTCTTTTCCTTCTTAACTTTGTTTATATTTCTGTATTCCTGGTCTATCGATATTTGTATTCCGAGAATATCAACCTCCTCACTTTCATCTTTGATTTGATCCATTCTATTCTCAATCTCTTCTAACGCCACTCTCTCTTCCATGTACACCTTCAAAGTCTCTTCCAAAGCTTTTTTAAGATTACCCACCTCACTTTTAGTTAACATCTCTTCTATTTCCTCTTTCCTAGCTCTATTTATCTCTCTTTTCTCCTCACACCTTTCTTGCTCCAAGTAAGCATCCCTTTCACATTTCAACTTGTCAAAAAATGGTGATATCCTTCTAAATAAACTCTCCTTCGCTTCAACTAATTTATTTTCTTTCTTTTCTAACATGGCCATTGCCTTTTCTTTCTCCATTTCATAACCTCTGATCCCGGCTGTTTCTTCTACCAGCTCGCATAAATCTTTACTTTTCATATTTAGAATCTTTGTGATGTGTCCCTGCATTATCACAAAATAGGGAGAGCTAGATCCCTTAACAGAACTTAGCCCAATAGAGCCAAACATTTTAGAAACGGTAAGAGAACTGCAGCTGTGTCCATTTACTGAGTATTTGCTCTTCCCATCTGAATCAATACACCTACTTACAACAATCTCATCATAGTGGTTATATCCTAATGGTGATCCTTCCTTGTCATTGTTATTGAACCTTAGTGTCACTTTACATTCCTTACATTTATTATTTATCAATTCCTTGTAGTTTGACACTCTCAGCAATCCCATGCTTTCAGCTCCTAGCACAAAACATATTCCATCCAGAATATTACTCTTTCCCGATCCATTTAAACCCGTTATGGCATTAAATGATCTATCTATGCCCGATATTATTATCTTTCTTTCGTATGACTTAAATCCCTCTAGGATTATTTCACTAAGGTACATCCTAAGGGGTGAGATCCCTTCTCCTCTTAGTGTGAAATGTTTATATAAAATTTTTAGTTATACTAACCAGTGTTCATTTAAATGCATTTTATGCGTCCATCTCACTGTAGTATTTTACAAAGTGAGACTTTGCATAAACAATGCAGGTATAAATGAAAATTATGGTGAACCTACGACATTAATGGAGTGGGAGGATAGTTATTTATTGAAAGTCCCTTTGTCTTCCTTTACCAAGGTCTTATCTTGTGACCTCAACTTATGTTACATTATTGACTTAAGATAGATTTATCTAGCTTATTTGTAAATAGGTGTTAATACTTGACAACATCGGATGTCAATAAATGGAAATGATCTAAAGATCGTTTTTAGATGTGATGTAAATTGGAGATGTAATACTTGACTTTCTATTGTTGTTATGTTATATCATAATGTATATCTCTCATTGCTTCTAAAAGACCATCCAAAACTTTATTATTATGCTTTCTTCTCCAAATAAACTCTCCCAGATTATCTCCAATGTTTTTGACTCTATTTCTTGGTTTAATCATTATTTTTAGTGCATTGTTATTTCCCTCGATGGTGTTCGTGTTGACACCTGTATTTGGATCAGTAAAGTTCAGTGAGTGATTGACTGTCTTATGGACAAACCCCAGTTCCACTGAGACCCTAGAGTACCCCTTGAACATATCTGTGTGGACTATAGACCCAGGCAAAACATGTGTTCTTATAATTTCAAGTAATGTTTCTGCAGAACGGTCTTGTGCCTCAACTAAAAACACTTTTCTTCGCTCGGTTTTCTCCACACCTGCTACTATCCAAACACCATCAACTTGATGGCCCCTGTTGTATTTTCTTTTCCCAAGCTTTGTCTCATCGATCTCTACCACAACACCTTCTCCCCCAATGACTTGATCACTTACCTCCAATGTTGAAGTTACTAGCTTTCGAAAGTGTCGCAAAAACACACTGATTGTACGACTTGAGTGACCAGTCTGTGCCATGATTTGTGTTTGTGTGCAACGGTTAAGCCAGAGATAGGCTATGTGAAGGATCTGAGCACAGTTTAAACGACTCCTAAAGAAAAAGGTGTATTTTCTCTGGCTTATCTCAATGTTACATTGTCTTCCATCACATCTAAATGATCTCCTCTCTCTATTTCTTATCATTATCTCTAAACACTTTGGGCAGGATAACTCACTATAAAATACATTTCTTGTTGACAAAAACGCTTCAGCTTCATCTTTATCAAAGAGAATATTTAATATTGAGAAGATTGGTGGAATTGATGTCATTAAATTTTATTTTACAGGGGTGCCGGTAAGTAAGTAAATTTAATCCTTCTATTGTCTAAAGTTAAATAAGGCTAGAGTTAGTAACTACTTAATATTTCATATATGTGACTCCGTTTGCAACATGACAGAGAAGGGTGTGATAGTATAAAGATACATCATATCCCTGTGTAAATACTCTCTTTTTACATGCACTGGCGAGTATATGGGACTTCCTCCAGATCAAAAGGGGAATGGAGAAACGGGTTATGAGACAATAAGAACTGGGATACAAAATAAGGGTGGTGATAGTGTGTCTTTATTCATCTTTAAGGGTATGGTTAAAGAAAGTTTGAGAGACAAAGAAGGATAGAAAGAGTTACAATATGATGAGAAATATAGAAAATGAAAGAAATGAGAATTTAAGTATCAAAGACTGTATAAAATAGCATTATGAAAGAGATATCAGTGACGAGTTCTTTGAACCACATCTTTTCTTGGAAGAAGATACACTTGTATTCTTCAATTTCAGGACTAATGGAATGGGAGAGCTAATGAGCAAATTTGTCGAAGATGGAAATGAAATATTCACAGTGCGTAAATATGACAAGGATTTTGGGGTGAATGTAATTTTTGAAAAAGATCCGATTACGAATACGTTTTCTGATATACTATTCAAGAATTACCTTTCAGAAATTCAGATTGGCGATGATGGAAAGCGTGTCCTATACTTAATGAAACTTTGATAACTCAGGATGTACGTTCTGCTCTCATTCACGAGATATGTATTTACAATCCTGAGCTAAAAATAATAATTCCACACGTTTTGCATGAATGTATGGAGGCGATTTAAAAACAATGTATCATTCATCCTTTGTAACTTTTCATCTTTGGGTGTTGTAAGGTTACAAGAATGATACACACAAGATTGACACAACAGGAGATGATCCATTGGTATCTTACATAAAGTATGTAAAGATAATGGTTACACCTTAGTTATCACAGCAAGCCATGGAAATGCTGAGTGGACGAAATATAAAAACAATGATCATGTCAAAAAACCAACACATAAGGTACCACTTATAATTTGTGGTAACAAATTACAATATAAGGAACCTAAAGGAGTATGTGGTAACACAACTCACTCAGGGATGTATCATCTACTATACTTTTTCAAACTTCCCTTGGAGATGAAGTGACACCCCTTTTAAATCTACACAGGTAGATAGGTGTGATCCTAGCTTTAATGTAGAAAGTCATGGTTATTAAACCCTGTTCTGGAGAACACCACATTCACTCCTCATCCTTTACCTCATTTGAACCAAACCTTCTATGTAGAATTGTGGGTGGTGTTAGGAGATGTAATAAGAGTAGCGTGGATCTCTAATGTACAGTTGGTGTTCCAACTCCTACTTCAAATTTCCATACACTTTTCTCGAATAGAAATTAACTTTCATTTTTAATTCCTTAGTTCCCTCTATCTAAAAACAGATAAAAGCAAATACAAAGAAGTTTCTCCAAGCTCCTAAAATTTTACTCTAAAGCCCCTTGAATGTCAGAATTGGTGTTAATTCAATTTGAAAATGGTGATGGAACAAAGAAGTCTGAGAGGTTGCAAGTACCAATTCAAATAGAAAGAAAACATCTTATCACACTTTTAGAGGGTGAGGATAACCCAACTCTGTATGTAAATGGACATGTAATAGAAAATACACTGAAGGAGGTATTAGTAACACAGAATATAACGACATATGAAGATTGCATTACCATAAAATTTATTTTAGATGATCCTAATAGATCAAGACCAGCTCTTTACTGTTCTTCTAGCTTTAGTGGACATGAAGGAGCAGTGCTATGTGTGAAATACTCAAAGTGTGGGAGGTATGTGGTAAGTGGGGGAGGTGATTGTACGGTCAGATTTTGGGATTCTCTAACCAAAACACAAATAAAAATAATAAAAAACCACACACACTGGGTTCAGTTTATAGAGATATCCCAGGATAACCAACACGTTATTTCTGGATCCATGGATCACACCATAAATCTTTACACTGTAAAGGGGGAGTTTATTAGAAAGTTCACGGGCCATAGGAATTCCATTACAGGAGTGTTATTCTACAAAGATGCTTTTATCATCAGTTCTAGTAGAGATAAAACCATTAGAGTTTGGAAACTCAGTGGTGAATGTATTTTTTCATATTCTCATGATACACCAGTAACTAATTTTATAACACATGGAGAGTTTATTATCTCCTGTTCAAGAGATCCAAAGATCAAAATCTACAAGAATTTAACCTTTCTTTGTGATTTAATAGGACATGAAAGAAGAGTCAATTGTTTAGATGCACATCAAAATACCATCGTATCGGGAGGTGATGATGGAAGAGTGATAATATGGAGAGATAACCTTCTATTTAAAAGGTTAGAACATAAGAATATAGTAACTACTGTCAAGATATCCCCAAATGGTGTATACCTAGCAAGTGGGTCATTTGATAGGACTGTTAAGATATGGTGTATCAATACGGGTAATCTTATTTACTCTTACTCCCATGTTCACTATGTCTATAATTTAGATTTTCGTAGCAATTTGGTTATTTCCTGCTCCAAGGATAGAACGGTTAAGTTCTATTCTCTTAAATCCAAGAAGGTTATCTCTGAGTTAACATGTAACGATGAAATATTTTGTTTTGATTATTTCAATGGGTCGTTGATATGTGGATGTAGAGATAGAAAGGTTTACTTTTTTAATTAATAAATAAATGGTAATTTTGGTTATTAAAAGTGCTCAATCCAAGGTATTGCTCTAACTCTGAGGGATTGCTAGAACCCCCGGTGGATGGATGATAGAGTAGAAATTAAAAGTGAGATAGAGAGACTGTGTGTTGCTAACAAAGAACTAAAAAAGGAAGTAAAAGAGCTAAATAATTTGTTAAAGATAGACCAGACGAATAGATTCTATATGAACAGTAAATTGATACTTTACGTCCATACAAAGGGTGTATTGGATATGGGATTAGATGAAATGATAGATTTAAAGCAATTTGAAGAGAAATTGGGGGATTGTTCGTTTAAAGATACAATAAACTCTCTTTATAATAAAATTGTTGAATTCCTGAAAGGGAAGGTCATTTTAGGAGGTAAAGGTTTGTTATATTGTAGGAATCTAGTACTTCTTCTGGGTTGGGAGATAGCTATTGATTTATTGATAGAGGTTGGAGGGTTAGAAGGGTTATCTAAAGTGTTACCAGAGAATATCAAATCTATTGGAAGGAATGGAGTGAATTATACCTCTATATTACAGAATGTAATAAAAGATCTTGAAAATGATACACTGAATAGAAGTTATAATAGAACAGTAAACACAGTAGAATTAAAAGATGGTAGGATGGGTATTATAGGAAGGAGTGATTTAATTGGGGGTAATAAAGAGATGAGTAGAGTTAAGATTTTAAGGATCCTAAGCAATAAAATATCCATAGCTTGTAAAATGGATTTGTATGGAAGTGAGAGTGAGGTAAATTTGAGAGAGGAGGTCAAAAGAAGGATTAAAGCATTGGAAGGTAGGAGTGAATGTAAAGAAGAGGTACTCTCCATTCCTATAGGGAGAAGAAAGGGAATTAGAGGAGGAAGGAGTAAGAAAAAGAGAATGATTGAGAAGAGAAGGAATATCAAAGTGTTAAAATTGAAGGAGAGGGTGTTTCTCTCTGGTAGCAATTTTAATGGTGAGAGTTGAGAGATTGAACAAAATAAAACCTTTATTTTAGCACTTCTTCACCGGTGAGGTAAGGATTCTTTTTTCCTTTTGAATGGACTATCAATCCAAATATGAGACTGTCTCCTATTCCTTTTTCTCTTTAGACACTATCTGAAAGGATTTACTACAAGGGAATAAATTAGTACAATATCAATACCACCTTTAGGTATGTCACTGGTATCTAACCATAGAGAAGTCTTAAGTAGAGTTTATTTAAGAAAATGGCATAATTAGCACCACCATTTAAATCATCCATATCTTAATCTTATGCTTCTACCACAATTTAAACCATCCTTACACTTGATACCAATGAAGTTCTTGAAAGAAATGAAGAGACTTCTAAACATGTTGTTAACAGGAAGGGTGTGATCTGAATTCATTTCCATCAGTGATAAGACAGAGAATCCACGTTTTTCTCTAGTTATACCCTCTTTTAGTGACTCTACTAATTTGTAGCTCACAACGCTTAAAGAGAGGAATGATAGAATTATAAGAACTATCCAAATTGGTTTCATTTGCTTGGGTTCGAAAAGATCGTTTTTAAAGGAGCGAATTTAACCAAAATATTACCTTAAATGAGAATACCCAAATATAATCTATAAAAATATATTTATTCCTTATAAGGTATCTTTTACGAATATTGTGAATTTTTGCAAAAAATCTCGTTAACATTTTAATTATACCCCATAAGGAAACATTTACAAATTCAATTCAACAGACCTACCCCCACCATAACACAAATTTTATTTAAAACATTCCAAAATACCTTTTATGGTAAAACCACTTTATTACATTCTTATCCATTTAAGACCATTTACAACTCCTAGGAACTTATCTCTAGGATTATTACATCTTAGAGATAAATTCAATAAGACTCACTCTCTACATTTAACTTAACATGTCTTAATAGCATTTAATATATCACGTCATTTAGTAGATGATTAAACCCTAAAAGGTTAATCTATCCAGAGTACCATTTCCAATGTACTCCTATTAATTTCCCCTTTAATTTCAATTTTTTATTTCCCCCTAATTACAAGAAAGATAGAAATGAATATACCATTAAAGAATATAGCAATAAAATCTCTACAGATATTGAGTTATTGCTCAATTGGAGTGATCTTTACTCTAATGGATTGTATGTCTTGTGGTAGAAATATCCTACCAGATACACAAAATACATTAAAGCTTGAGCATCTGAGTATGTCCATTTTCCTTTTCAACACGGTCATTTCTCAGATGGTTTATGGAATGGTCACAAAGATACCAAGTGGTATTATGTCAGGGGTGATAATTGAGAATATAAGCATTGTGGATAAGATAATCAAAAAGTGTGCAGAGTTAAGTGAAGATAGAGACACAATCATTACAAATACCCTTCTGTGCATCTTCATTTCAACTGTTCTATTCTCTCTGTACTCTCTTGTGATCAGTAGATACAAATTGGAAGTGTTCTTAGAGATGGTTCCAAAGGCTGTAATGATGGGTTGTTTTGGATGGGTGGGAGCAATGCAATTCACTTTTGGGTTTAAAGAGTTGTATGAGGGATCCTTTGACTTTAGATTTATTTTTACATTTGGTTTGGCTTTACTTCTAGGTTTTATAGCTTATAAGCTACAAGAGAGATATCCCACCTTCATTTATACCATTCCTTTATACACTCTTTGTATAACCCTCATCTTTTACGCCATTTCATTTTTATACTTAAAATTCTCATCTCTAAGCGTCTCTATCCAAGGACTGGTAGATGAGAGATTTTTGTACCCCAGAGATAGTTTGAAGTTGTACCCCACCATCATCTACAAATCCCTAAAATTTGAAAAGATTGATATTTCCATTATCCTAAAAAACACCCTTTACATACTCTCCATATCCTTACTTAGCTTGGTACATCTCCCTATAAATCTATCTACCTTCTCCAGGGAAACGAAGCTTAAAACGAACATCTCACAGGAACTAAGGACTCAATTTATTGGGAATTTGATTGGGAGTTTTTCCTTCTACCAGTCCTACTTTATTTGTACATCCTCGCTGTTTTTTAACAGGAGTGGTGGGAAATCTAAGATAGATTCTCTCATTTTGGGTATTTCCATAATACCATTGATGATCTTTGGTACTACCTTAAAGGGGTATATTCCTAAAGTTGTTATAGCAGTGTTTCCTATCTGTATGGGGATATCTCTTTCATATCCCTGTTTTATCTCACCAATCTTTCAGTGTACACTCTTAGATTATTTAATTCTTCTTGTCTCTTGTGGTATTTGTTTTATTACCTCACCACTCCTGGCTATCATTTTGGGTACACTCATTTCATTTCTATTTTATCTCAGAGACAAGTCGCTCTCCTCCAAGAAGGATGACAAGAAGAAGTATCATTTTAAAGACACACCACTCATAAAATATAAAAAGGTAAAGTACATTCTATATTTTGGTAACTTTAATAAATTTAAAAAGGATGTAAGGGAGATGGATAATGTAATTAACATCTTGGATTTGAAGGAGTGCTACAGTATCGATTGGCTATGTAATGAGTATCTTTTGGAGGTATTAAGGGAGAGAGCCATTCTTGATAAGAAGTTCTTTTTGATTCTTGGAGTACCTAAGAATTTGAGGATCGATGATATATTAAAAGAATCTTTGAATGTTAAGATATTTAAAGAGTATAAGGAGATAGTAAAGGAAATAGGGGTAATAGAGAAGAATGAGTTGGTTTAGCTTTGCTTATTGGGGCCTCTCGAAGAAATTTTGTATCGATATTTCCATGGAATATTTAAGGATCTTTTATGATGTTAAAAACTAGTAGCATTGCCTGGGGCACAGCTGCAACATTGGAATAAAGGTCATGAAGGTATGATGTGTATGAAAGGAAGGCCCTTTCTCTACTCTTTTGATTAATAAATTCTCTTTTTTACTGCGTAATGTTATTTCCCACACTCTTTGTACTCAATCGTGATAATGAGGTAGTCACGATCATTCCCCATGTAAAAACCCTCTCCATATGGCTATCACTTACTTATCTAAAGCAGCCATATTTTTGTTTTAAAAATTAACAAAGTGTGGTAAGTTTTTGCATTATTTCTTTATATGGCTTTATCTGATACACCTCAATCCCTCCATTCTAATTTCAGTAAAGGAAAGCATAATTTAATTTGTCATCAAAGTTTGTTTATATAAAGAAAGAATAAACTAGAAATGGCAAGAATATGCATAATACATCTAAATCTTGGACTAGGAGGTGCAGAAAGATTAATAATAGATCTAGCAGAATCTCTCAAGAGTTTGAACCACGATGTGTCAATAATGACAAAGAATTATAACGAGAATGCATCTTTTCCCTTGTCAATAAAGCTCATCATTACGGGTGGATTCATTCCTAACTCCATATTTAACAGGTTCTATTCTCTTATGTCTCTCATCTCAATGGTCTATATCTCATTTTATCTTCTGATAAGTAGAAGGTATGATATTGTAATATTGGATACCATTCCATATACCATACCACTAATTAGAATTAGATATAACAAGATATTTTATTACTGTCATTTTCCGGATTATCTCCTTAAAAAACAAACATTTCCACTATATTCCACTTTTTTCAGGTTCTTTGAGAAGTTCTCAATTTCATTTACAGATCTCATCTTTGTTAACTCAAACTTTACTTTAGATGCCTGTTACAAAGAATTTGGAAGATTAAACTACCAATTGCTGTATCCCTGTGTTAGAAACACAGTTAGCAAAGAATTACATAACACATCGATAGATGAGAGATATGAAAATTCAATAATTCTGTCTGTTAATAGAATTGATGCTCTTAAAAGGATAGAAGAGACAATAAGGATATATAAAGAAAGTGAAGTAAGAAATTTAATAATCTGTGGTGGATATAACGAATATAAAGATAGCACCTATTTCAATTACCTTTTAGAGATCTCTAAAGGATATAAAATTTACATATTAAGAGGTAGAGTTAGTGATGAGGTCATAGGAAATGTTACAAGCATTAAAGAAGCGATTAAAAAGATTATAAAATTTAAAGTAAAGGGTAGTAACGAGGTGTTATCAGGAGAGTGTAGACGTATTATATTCATCTTAAACTGTGATGATGAGATTAAGAATTATTTATATAGAAATTCTACTCTATTGATATTTACAGCTAGAAATGAGCATTTTGGAATAGTACCACTAGAATCAATGATGAATGGTCTCCCAATTATAGGAATAAGAAGTGGTGGATTGGTAGAAACGATAGAAAACGGAGAAAGTGGTTTTCTAGTAGAAGAGAATGAATTTTTAGGTAAAATCACTTTATTGTGCAAAAACAAAGCACTGTACAGAAGGATAAGCAAAGGGGGAATAGAAAGAAGTAAGAAATTTACACTTCAAATCTTTACCAAGAGGTTAGAAGAGATATTAAGGGAGGTAAAATAAAAAGTACAATTTTAATTCGTTAATTCTCTCTTCAGTTTATTTCTTAATTTAATTTCAATATTTCTGTTTCCACCATTCTCTACATAATTCAAGTACTTGGTAACTCCCTTAGAGACACTTCTTAACATTTCGCTTTCCAGTTCCTCAGCTGTGGTTCTATCCATTAAAGGGCTAATTAATGAAAATTTAAATTTTATTTAAGCAAAGATGGATGTAAATTTATGTCTAAACATTTCATAAACATAGACCAACATCTTTCTCCCACCATCACACAACTCATACACCTCATACATTTTAATAAGAGAAGATAGTACGTTATCAATAACACTACATCCCTTAAACAGTTCTGAGATGGATATCCCATTCTCTCTTTCTATGAGATCTACCTTACCATGCAAAAAGAAATCTAAAAGATAGCTATTCTTGATAGAACTATCAAAATAGAAGAAAGATCCAATTTTAATGAGGGGATCCCCACATTGCGACTGTAAAAACTTCATTTCTTCTCCATACGTAGATTCTATCTCCTTAAGATAGGTTCTATTCAAATCTAAGCAATAATTAACAATTCTCGTATCCAACTTCCTTAAAATCTTACCCTCCCTGTAGACTGGTCTTACCTCAAAGAAGTGAGACAGAGTATTCATGAAGTTTATTGGATCTAAAAAATTGTCAATTTTTATTACATTTTTATATACCATTAGTATAAAAATAAAGACATTTAAATCCAAGTCCTTGTTACTCACCACAACATCACTGATAAAACTCAGATTATCATCCTTGCATATAAAATTATTGTCTCTCAGGGTGTTGATTTGTCTTTCAATTAGGGACTTTCTATTTTCTATTGAACTGAAGAAATTGAATAAATTGTACCTGTTCAATGGTACAAAATCACCGCTATTCTTATCTCCTCTATTTTCACGCGCCAACCCTCTCTCAAAAACACCTTTAGAATTTGTGTTACCACTGGAAATGCTCATCTTAGACAGCTTAGATCCTAAGGTATCGCCACTCTTTGATTGTTCATAGTTAATACAAAAGAGAGGATGACTGGCTAGAGAGTTAAGGTACCTATGGTGTAAATTCAGAAACGAAGAATTTGTATAGGAATACCCCCCTTTAAGGTTAGGAAGTGAGGAGATAATGAGATTTTGTATTTTGTTCTTTGGTATGCCAAAGAATATAACATTTCCAAGGGTATCATATCCTCTCCTCCCAGCTCTACCAGCCATCTGTCTGTAATTCAAAGAATCTAAGAGTGGAGAGTCACCTGAGAACACCACAGTTCTACATGGCATGTTAATACCAAGAGAGAGTGTCTCAGTTGAAAATATGACCTTCAAATGTTTAATTCTGAACAAGACCTCCACCATTTCTCTGTATTTTTTGTTCATTCCATTGTGGTGGATCCCAATACCTCTATTCAACATGTCCGTGTAGTTATAATCCATGTTTCTACTTCTATTTATGGTTTTTATGTAATCCTCCATTTCATAATCACTCAACTTCTCTGTCTTATCTAAAAAGCAGTACTTTATGTTCTTTTTCTCCACATTTAACAGTCCTATATTCTCCTCCTCTTGGATTGTATCCTCTATCCACGAATCTTCCTTTTTTTTCTCATCCCTATTTCTTCTACTCTCCTTTAACAATCTCTCTCTTTTTCTTAGCTGTGATTTATCTACCCTCTCGTTCATTTCCAATCTCTCCAATTCCTCATACACTCTCAAAGCTAGCTTATTACACAAATTCCTGTCCATGCTGAAAACAATGCAAGGAAGAAGGTTTTTCTCCTTTAGAGTGTTTAAGAGATCTAAAATATTAGTTAAGAGATACTCTTCACTTAAATAATAAAAAGAGTTTGTTGTATAGGAGAATTTTGGATTACTATTAACATCTTCTTTTCCAGGATCCTTTGTGGCATTAGGAAAGGTTAACCCTTCCAATTCATCAAATGCATCAATGCACTTCCTCGTTAAATGATCATAGACCTCTCTAACCTGTGAGTCATCAAGTAAGTTACTAGAAATCCAAGAATAAAACTTGGAGATAACAAAGTCTTCATAGTTCTTAATATCTTTCTTTGTTATAATATTACTCTTGAAAAAGGTGGAGGGTTTCAATTCCTTTATCATGACCCTTTGGTCCTTTCTAAGCACCGAATAAATGGAATGATAAATTTGCAAGAGTTCTTCAGGTAAGAAGTTTAAGTCATTGCTAAAGCCGTACTCTCTGATGTGGGAGTAAGAAAAGGCAAAAAGTGTTGAGATTGGTGTTATTCTAGCACCACCACTGAAATTACTACTACTTAAATTGTCACTAATAGTGCCACTAGAACTATCATTAATCCCGCTATCATCACTATCCACAATACCACTCTCACCATGGTACACATAAGGTTTCAGCTCACAGTACCTCTCTTTGTATACCACCAACTCACAATTCCCCTTAATTTTGTTAATCCAGGAATAGAATCCTTGTAAATTTCCTAAAGTAGCACTGAGAACCAAAATGGGACAAGGGGAGAGATGGATGATTCTCTCTATCGAGGTACCCATCTCTTCAGAAGATATCTTATGTACTTCGTCTATGATAATGTATCTAATTCTCTTCAGGTAATCAATCTTGGAAGCGGGGGGTGATGCAAGAAGTGTTTCTAGCATCCCAGGTATTGTAATTAAAACTTGAGAATTAAACGAATCTATCTGATAATCCTTCATAAATATTCCTTGAAGTACCATATCCCTTCTAGAATACGTTTTAGAATTGAATCTAGCATAGATATCAGCTGACACTTGGTTCACCAAGGCCTTAGTTGGAAGACAAAATATTACCACATCCGTATCCGAAGTTTTGAGAATTTTTTCTATGGCGTAAAAGCAAATGAATGTCTTTCCAGAGCTGGTTGGTGCACAGACAACGGCGCTTTTATAGTCATCAACCAAATCCAACAGTTTAATTTGCCATTCATCAGGCTCAAAGAGAACTCTTTTATCCTTTCTGGAGTTTAAAGATCTTTTAAGCTTATCACCAGCATATTTCATTTGGAAGTAAATATCCAGTTCATTTGGTCTACCAAGCCTTGGATCCAGTGATGATGCATTGCAAGCTCTCATCTCTCCCTCATCTTCCCCATTTTTAGTGTCACTAAATCTAAGATTTAAACTTAAATTATTTTCAAGGATCAGTTCATATGCAGTACTAATAAACCCAGAATCTACCAATTTTTGGAAAACAAATTCTAGCTCTCCTGATGAGGAGGTAGATTTGAATTTGTCAACAAATTCAAGGCAAGAGAGATAACAAGGAACCAGCATACCCTCATCCACATTTTCTTTTCTCTTCTCTAAAGACCATATCTCATAGTAGTATTCTATCTTTAAGAGAAGGACTTTCTTGTAGACCTCCTTTGAATCAAAAAAACACATTTCCAAGTGTCTTCTCTTGCCCTCCATATCTAGGGACTTGTATTTTGCAAAGAAAGATTTTAAGAGCTGGTTATCTTTTCTCTTCTTTTCTTCTTGAATCCTTCTTTCATTCTCGTCCATAATTTTCTGTTGCTTCTTTGATATTTTCTCTTTCCTTTCCTTGGTTTGTGTTATCTTCCCTATTGGGTTATACAAAAGCCTTCCTTCAAAGAGTGATTGAGCAGCCTTCTTTAAGTGTTGGGTGTATCTTTGTACATCTTTACCCTTTCTCTCTTCCTTTCTAGAGATTACCAAATCTATGGATTTGAATTTCGATGGAAATATCTCACATAGCACCTTTCCGCTGTCCATAGCCATTATTGATTCATCTGCCCAACTCTCTCCCTCTTTAAAATACTCTTCTCCCTCGGGTTCTTCCTCCTCTAATTTTTCCAATAACACTCTCCCGTCAAACTGCACTTCACCACCACTTTCTAATAATTCCTTAATCTTGGTGCAAAGTTCTGTAGAAATCCTCCCCTCAGTTCCCATCAAACACCCCAGTCTGCTCAAGTCCTTACCACAAATATCCTTGACTCTTTGATAGTTCATGTCTCTTCTCATCCTAACAATTTCATCATCAATCTCCTTTTCTATTAAAGACAAATCTTTGATCTCACTATCACAACCTCTCTCGATCTCACCTTTTCTATTTTCTCCACAATGTAGAAACACCTCTCCAACCATAGGTTCTATTTCCTTAGAGATTACGTTATTCTTTAAAAACACCTTTCCTGGTTCATAAATGAAACAATGCACATTTGGAAATTTAAAGTCCATTCCATCAAGCAAGCCACAAGACAGCTTTTTAGATAAGCAACAGTACAAAAAATCGGTTGAAAGATTGTCAGAACCACATAAAACCAACGAAACTCTATCTTCCTCCTATAAAATTACGTATCTCTTCCATATCATACTCCTTAACCTTTACTTCTTCCATTCGTCCTAAAATATTTATAGAATACCTTTTTATGGTTTCGTTAAAGAGAGATTCCCTCTCCTCCTTGGCAAAAACCACCGTTATACTCTCAAATCCTGATGTGTGGAGGTTGGAAATGATCCAGCATATCCCATGCTTGTACGTGAGAAGTGGTAAACTATCATTCACCAGAAAAAATTTCTTTTGTATGTGCTTTAGAAGAGACTCCCCCTTTATTAGCAGTGTTCCCATACCCGTGAAGTGCGTTGATATCTCTGTATAAACAGGATGTTCTCTCCTATGGTACTCTTCTATTTTCTCATTCATGGGTTTCACGATTTTTTTTATTTTTAAGTTTTCTGGTAATGAGGTTAGGCTATTTGGAGCCATCTCTGGAAAGATGGTTAGACTTAATTAAATTTGTACATCTTTTGATTTGAGAGAATGGTTAAAAACCAAATTTATCAGTTTGCAGTGCTTTATAGCTACAATTAATGAGTTAAAAAAGCAAAGCCACATGGCGGGTTCGAACCGCCGACCTTCAGTTTACAAGACTGACGCTCTACCACTGAGCTAATGTGGCACTGGGAGCACGGCAAAAAATCATTAAAAAATAAAGGAAAACATTCTCCTTACCAGCTACCAAAAATTTACTCCTCCGTCTAAAAAATTGAAACAAAAAAGCATAAACAAGGAGAGAATGGGGACAAAGGAAGACTTAAACATGCTTGTTGAACAAATAAAGAATGCAAACAAGAGAATAGAAGATAGCAGTGCTGTATTAACCAAGTTCAATCCAATATTTAACAAATTGAATGATAAGGTAGAGACTCTCAATAAAATTGAAGACGAGATAAAGAGTATCAACGAGAAGCTTAAACCCTTTGATGTGATTGATTTTCTCAGGAGTGAATCTACTAATTTAAATACCTTACCCATTCCAATTATTATTTCCGTATTTAAAGAGTTGGAGGAGATTCCACTCCTTAAAGAATTAGAACTGGGTAATCCTCTAACTGCTGACAAGGCAAGCTCATCTATTCTAGACCCTCTTCCTTATACCTTTGAGGTGCTCAAGGAATACCAAACCCGCTACAACGATGTAAGAAGAGAATTGAGAGAGTCTGTCATAAGGAGAGTATTTAGAGAAATAAAAGAGAATTCGAGTACTATCTCTAGAAATGATGCGATTCTGGAGGTACTAAACTATCTTGATAAAGGGGATCTATCTAAGATACAGATTTATTATCTCAGGACGAGGAAGGACATCATAGAAAGCAAGTTTATTTACTTTCAAAAGAGCCATTTTATAATCTCTCAGGTTATAAAGCAGGAATTCTTTTTATTTTACAAAGTTTTTAGGAACGAGCTTTCTAAGAATTTTACTTTTTTGAGGGAATACCTTAAAAAGATGGTAGAGGTGAATGAAAGCAAAGCTGGTGATAGTGATGTCCGTAAAGAGAGGGGTTCTACCCCTGATAAAGCACAATTTATGTGCTTAGACCAGATCTCTAGAAACAGCTCAATTTTTAGCTTTTATGTCTTTTCTATTCTCAGGAGCCATTTTGAGAGTAGAGCGATAGAGGAGTTGAGGGAGATGAGAAGAGAGTTAGAAGCAAAGATAAGAGAGGAGAATGTAAATTTAGAGTATAAGGATGTAGATAAAATGTGTAATTGGGAGTTAGATATTTATGGTAACATTTATCTTTGCATCTCCTTAGATTTTTATATTCTTAACATCAGAGATAGAGCTGAGAGGTATGAAGATAGAATATTTGAGCTGTAAAAGTGACCCTTTTAATTATAGCTCAAAACACTGTTTCAAAAGGATTATAAAATTCTTATTTTTCTCTTTCTCGATGGAAGACAAACTTCTTGAGGTGGTAATTCAAAAGTCAAAGAGTATAAGGGGTGTAACTTACTACGAGATAGTAACAATAACAAATATTAAAGAGTTTGAAAGCTGTTATTCTAAGGTATACAGAAGATACTCTGAATTTTACAATTTACATTGTCACTTAAAAAAGTATGTAAAGTTCTTACCTGACTTCCCTAAAAAGCAATATTTCAACTCTAAGTCAGCTATCCTCATAAATTCCAGGGTTAGGTCCTTTAATGTTTATTTTAAATATCTCTCAGTTGTTTTACTGAAGGAGAGTGGGTACGGTTCTATTTGGAGTAAGGAAATTATAAAATTTTTATTTAATGGCAGTAGAAAGACAGGTGAGGAGAGGTGAGAGATACCAAGTGGTTTATTTACAGGGGAACAACACTTCACTTCTTATCTTCTACCTTTTTTATAAAATTTGTTTATTTCCTTCAGCTCTTTTTTACATTTCCTTATTCCCTCCACACTTTTTGTATTCTTAGATATCTCTAGAGACTCTTCCATTATCCTTCTATATCTCTCTATGTTCTGGTGTTTCTTGTAGAATATCCCTAAATTATAACTTGGCAGATAGAAAACATCCTTTGACTCCGTATTTGAGATATACTCATTGCTTCCTATTAGTAGATTAAATAACTCATCATCGTAATCACACACACTACTCCTAATATCATTTTTATTAGAACATAGTAAGTACCTTATATCCCTACAATACCTCTCATATTCCCTAACAATATCAAAAAAAGAAGAATCTTCAAATTCCAGTTTAAAGTGTTTTATTATGTCTTCATACTCTCCCTCCTCCTTGAGCGAACCATAAAAATCTAAAAATGTTGAAAAATCTTTTAATACCTCTAGATATAAAGAAATGTCCGACTCGATCTTTGGTATCGCTACAGGTTCTAACTTGTTATTGAAGGTTATCCTCTCTACGTTCCTAGATAGAACTCTTGTTAGAGAGAGCAAGTTATTGTAGAAGAATGGTTCATTCATATTGGAAGGGTGGAAAAGGATATTTTTAATTAACAATAAAAGGTTAATTTTTAGAGTGATTAGTTTAACTTTTATGTAGATATCTCTCACCCCACTCTCTTCCCTTTTTGTCTTTAGGAGAATAAACAATCCCTCAAAATAAAAATTTTAGGTAAGTAGAACTTTAGAGATAGAAAGGGAAGTGTGATGTATGTTAAAAAGAAAATGGTACAAATTGAGTCTAAAAAATCTAACATGAAAAATGCTAACGATTCTATCACATCTTTGAATTATAGCAATGATAAAATTTATATTGGGGGCGCGGATGGTAAATTACATTGCTATAATTCTAATTTGGAAAGTTTGTTTGAATTTCAAAGTCACCTACCAGAGTTCGATTATTTAGAGAGTTGTGATATATCTGAGAAGATAGTTTGTATCAATTTTTTTGATAATGGGTCTTTAGGTGATAACTTGCTTCTATCCAATGAGAAGAGTATCAAGGTGTGGAATGTGAGAGAGAATTGCTCCACCTCTCAGCTACTATCAGCACACAATGATCCGTTTTTGGAACGTTTTAAATGCATGAATGAAGAGTTGGAGAGTGCGGGAGAAAGAGAGATAAGCGAGGATATAGATAAAGAAATAAGTGAAAAGATGAATCTCAGAGAATATAAAGATCCGAACATGGATAACAATACAGATAATGAGGATACTACCGAGGTAAAGGTTATCAATATAACAGATAATACGAGGGATGAGATAGGAAATGGTAATGAGTCCCTGGATGCTGAGAAAGGGAAGGAGTCTGGGAAGAGTAGTGGTGGCATCTCTTACAGGTACAGATGTAGAAGAGAGTTAAAAAATATCCACTCTTACACCATAAATAGCATAAGCATATCAAATGATGGAGAATACTTTTTAAGCTCCGACTATTTAAAGATAAACTTGTGGAATATAAATAGAATGGATGACTATTACAATTTAATAGACATAAAACCACAGAAGTACGATGATTTACTATTTGTTATTACCTGCACTTCTTATAAGCCTAACAGTTCAATTTTTGGATATTCTACGAGCAAGGGAGTGATGAATTTTAATGATCTGAGACTCAAAATTAAAAGCGGGTCTGTCTTTAGTATAGAGAATAGCAGAGAAAAGACCCTTTATGATGATTTATTGAAATCAATCTCAGATTTCAAATTTTGTGACGAGAACTACCTCTGTAGAAGAGATCTAAATACAATTTCCGTGTATGATATTAGAAATGTAGAGAAGAGTGTATTTAGCCACATTTTGTTTAAAGCTAAAACTAGAGTTATAGATGAACTATTTGATAATCAGATGGCATATGAAAAATATAATCTGTCAGTTTATAACGACAAAATTATCACCGGGGTGTTTGGATCAGCCATTAAAATCGTAGATTGGAAGAGCGGAGAGGATCAAGAGATTTTATTAGAAAGCAGTAATGCCAGTCTTTCCAGTAGGGTTAGGAATGTCTTAATAAGGGACAATTATTTTATGGCAGGATACGGTGATACCTTGTATTTGTACACAAGCGAGGAGTGATGGGGTGCTTCAGAATGCCTTTATTAATAAACTATTAGATTTTTGACCATAAGAGAGGTCTTAGTCAGGTGCTGCGTTTGCTGGAGGATTTACAGTCTTTTGATTCCAAAGAGAACAAAAGCTAGAACCGTCCAAAACGCGAAAAACTTTATCATTGTTTTTCTTCTTCCGGAGATACCCTCCCATGTTCTGGTTATCTCAAAAACACTTCTTTTAACGTACTCACCCCCCTCCTCAACCAAGTCATCCATCCTTTTGAGACTTTCTCCTTGCAATGAAATGTGCATCGAAAGATCTGAAACGATCTGTCCTAGCTCATTTATTTGCAACTCCATTTTCTCTTTTTGTCGGTCCAGGTGTCTATCTCTTAGCTTTACATCCTCGTCCAGAATCATTTGTGTATTATCACTGGCAAGATGAATTGCATTGCCATTTTCTATTTCACTACTTACAGTACTAGAGAATCTCATTCTTCTTTCCTCTTCCTTCTTGATTAAACCATCAAATAACTTAATATTCTTGGACAGCTCAATGCTACACCTCATTAATTTAGAATTGTAAATATTTACAAGATTTAGATAAGAGATCTCTTCATCTCTGTGTGAATGCCCCACTCTTATCTCTGATATTCTAATTCTGGATTCAGAGATCTCTTTCTCACAGTAATTTATCTTTTCCTGTATTTTGAACTTCTCATAGATCTTCCTGCTACTCAAACCCTGTCCTAATTCCTTTATTTTACTTTCTAACTTTTCAATTCTTCTATAAATTTCATTAAAAATAAAATCTCCCCTTTCCTTGAGCTCATTCTTCACCTGCGGTATGTTTGTTGACAGCACAATCGTAAAATACTCCTTGGTCCTGTCCATAGAAGGGGTGTTAGAAGCCAAGATAAATTAGAAAAGTTGAGACTAAAAGAGAAACAAAAATGGAAAATGGTCCCATCCTACATTTTCATTTATGCATAAATAAAAAACTATAAATAGAAGTGAAATCTGAAAGTGCATGAATGAGTGTGGGGACATGTGCTGTGGGATATCTCTATCTACAAATGGAAAGACATACCTAAAGGGATGTCTCTTTAGAAATGTGGAAATATCAAATGAGAGGTTTAGAATTCTTCTAGCTCTAATTCTAGCACTCTCACTAATTAATGAGTGTCTAAAGATGATGAACTTTAAGAACGAGGAGAGGTTGGAGGGAAGGGGATGGACAGAGTTTATGGTGGTAAGTTTTTACAACTCGGTGATATTTTTCATTGGATGGTTTTTAATGATGCTAAGCATGAGTTCTAATTTGTATATTCTACTTTTCATTCTCCTGGGCAAGCTTATAGGGAGGGGGATTTTATTTAAAAGAAGTAACTCTCCTGGAAAGGATAAGTGCTGCATGTGAGGAGTGAGGAACACTCTAACTGGCTATCAATAAAAATGGTTGGTGGGTAATGGTATTGATAAAAATTTAAGTACAAGAGAGCCTAGGTTTAATTTGAGGATTACACCGCAAGACCTCTCAATCCCTCATTTGTTGAGGAAATGGAGGATCGAGGAGTAATGAAGAAATGCTAAATAGACAAGAGAGTGCTTTCTATTCTTTGAATGGGTATACAACACCTCATTTACACTACTGCTCAACTTAAGGTTATTATCCTCATCAAAATATTCAGACACCCCCTTTTCATTCATATCCTTGTATCCTAAGATGGAGAAGACGTTCTCATCAAACCCAAAGTTGTTCTGTTCCAAGAAAGTCTTGGCTATTGAAATGGCATCATCGTAGTTTTTAAATTTCACATGCTCTATGAACACTTGCTTTATCATTGAGTCAATGATTTTCTTTTCGCTTTCATCGGTGCTGTGAAACAGGAAGGGAAATGCCTCTTTAGAATATTCAAATGCCTTCTCAATCTCTCCACATCTTATAAACTCACACACCTTCTTTCTCCTTACCATAAAGTCTATCTCGTTGTCGTTCACATCTCCTATCCTCTTAGAGTATAGCCTGGCTGATCCTTCAGAACATACGTAGAACATGTGGTCCTTTATGACTCGTTCACAAATACTTTCTATCTCTCTCTCCTCTTTGCTGGCCAACTTCATTTGTTTACTTAGGGTTTGGATTCTTTCAGTATAAAATAACAAGAGATACCTCACATTTATCTTTTCTTTCTTTCACCAATTTTATTTAAATTTCAATCAATCTCTTGAATTTCTTATAAATAGAAAGGAATGTAAATTTACCATAAAATGGTTATTCCTTAAAATTTTTTATTTGTGCAAATAAAAATTTTAGAGGCTTTCCTCAACTTTATGGCAGTATTACTTTAAGATGTGTATATTCGACCTTGAAGACTGTAAATTTAATTTTCAAAATATTTTAAAAAGTGGACTTACTTTAAAGGGTGTAATGAAGTTTTAGAGAAAATACCAAAATTTTATAAAAAGTAAAGAGAGGGAGCCCTTGGGATATAATGATAAATGAAGTTTATGAGCTGGGAAAGTATAAAACTGTCAATTTACATAGCGAAGGGAGATACTCAACGATATTCGAGGGTGTGAATATTGAGAACAACGAGAAGGTGGCAGTAAAGGTGGTAAGTAAGAATTTGGTGGGGAGTGCAAATCCTGGATTCATAAAGAACGAGCTGAGAGCTTATAGACACCTGAAGACTGTGCACGAGAGGTGCATTAAATTGATTGATTTTTTGGAAGATTCCGAGAATGGCTACTTTATCTTGGAGTTTGTGCCTGGGTATACCTTGATGAGGGAGATTTATGAGAGTGAGAACTCAGAGAGACTGACTCCAGTACCCTTTGAAGTGAGGAGGAAGTGGCTTCTTCAGATCGTCGAGGGTTTAAGGTTCCTACATTCTAACAACCTATACCACGGGGATTTGAAACCAGAAAATATCTTGGTCTACAAGAATGAGATAAAAATCATTGACTTTGGATGTTCTAAGATCAGAGAGAATCCTTTTGTAAGTGTGAAGGAGATCTCTTACTGTGGTACACCAGGGTACGGTCCCCCTGAGAGTGTACTACCCTGTAAATCTGATAGTTTAATACCCCTTGAAGCTTATGATGTGTGGGGGTTGGGTTGCACCATCTTTTTTACTTTTACCTGTAAGATCCCCTTTGTAGATAACACCGTTTTTAAGACCTACACGAATGTTAAAAATTTAAATTTCGATTTAAATTCTGTGCCTAAAGGTGTAAGAGAGATTTGTTCTAAGATTTTTGTTTCGGATCCAAAGGAGAGACTGACTTTACTTGGTGTGGAGGAAATGTTAAGGGACCTTAAAGCAAATAATTAAAGTTTTTTAAGGGGATTTGTACTCTAGGAGTTTGATGCCATTTTTGTGGCTTTGTGTAGGACAGGTGGCTATATAAAGTTAGCTTTTCGTGGGGGATGCGGCTCCTTAGCTCAGTGGTTAGAGTGCTCCTCTAGTAAAGGAGAGGTCACGGGTTCGATTCCCGTAGGAGCCTCTCTTTTTGAGGAAGAGGGGTGGGGAAAGTATAAATTGGGAGGGTTTTGGATTTTTTTACTTATCATAATGTGTTCCTTTCAATTAATATAAATGATAGGGTTTAGTTTCTTCTTTTTATATTAATAATTTTTCTTATAAAAAGTCTTATAATAAAACCTAATTTATTATCTAAAAATAAGGTATTTTCACATATTGGTAATACTTTACTTTTTTTATTGTTTGGATTGGATTTTATTTGACATCTCTCACGTGTCTAAAAATAATTGAAAAAAGAGAAGGTCCCCTGAATAAGAATGATGCAAGACATTTTTTTGAAAATTTCAAAAAAGATGAATGAGATGAGGTCAAAATTCATTGATGTGAATAATTCTGGATATGATAGGTTTATTGATATAGTGGGTGAAACAAGAAAACTACCTGCTGTCATCCGACCTATGCAAACTAATAGGGGAAGAATTTGTTTAAATCATTCAATCTTATCTTTGCAACACTATGCATGTGAATCATTGAGATTTTCTTTGAGAGTTTTTCTTGCAACACCAGATGAAGATTTCAAAGCGATTGCTGTCCCAAGACCCAAGAGATTTTCAAAGGATGTGGTTGAAGCTCTGGAAGTTGCTTATCAAAGAGAGCAATATCCCACAGATGGAGAGAAATATATTCTTGCACAAACTTATCATTTAACCCAAAAGCAAGTTTCTAATTGGTTCACTAATAAGAGAAATCGATCAAAATATGATTTTGATCCGAAAAAGAAAAGAAAATTTATTAAATAAATTGTTTTTATATATTTCTCATCCAAAATTTCTACTATGAATTTGAAGTTAACTTTTATTTCTAATTATTTCCTTTAAGTATATTATTATTACATTGGATTTTAAAGAGATTAACTTTATTTTCTCAGTAAAACTCTATTTGAAAAAGTTGAAGGTTTTTAAATGTTGTTTTTAAGTTAAATAAAGCCATATTTTTCTAATTTTTATTATTTTTTCTGTTTTTTAGAGTTTAACATCTTTATTTAATGTATCCTTTTAAAATTGTGAAATGAGAAATCATATAAGGCATTACCTTCTATATGAATATGAGAATGAAAATAGTAGTTCAAAGGCAACATTAAACATATAATTTGTGTGTGAAGGTAGTTCTGTAACCACTAAACATCTCAAATGTAGCTCAAGAGATTTAGGTTTGGAGACAAGTCTTTAGAGGATAAGGTTGAAAGAGGAAGGAAGAAAGGTACTGGATCAACAAGAGAGATACTCCACTATCACAGTTCAAAGCAGGGATCCACTACAAAAAGTAATGTTAATCCCTCCGTAAATGAGGAATTATAACCAACCCTATTTTCTTTTATTTAAAGATCCAATTCCATAATTAACCATTCTCCTATTTCCTATAACAATGTATCTTATCATTATAAATATCAAATTCTCCTTTTAAATCGAAATCTTTAAATAAAATATAAATTCTATTAATAAGATCAATCAATCCATCTTCTACTTCATTTATAACTAAATTCTTATCTTTATTACCTATAACATAATAAATATCTAATAGTATCTTATTATCATAGAGATACTCTGCTATCTCTTTAATAAACCTTAAATCATTACCTCTGTGATACATCTTTATTAACCCTATGTTATCACATCTCTCTATAACTTTACGTATGAACTCTTCTACTTCCTCATTGAACTCAAATTCACTTACAAAAAGTGTACTTCTTGGATTTAAAACCTCTCTTATCGGTTCCTTGTATTCCATTACTAAACCTTCATTTACCCTTCCTTTCTCTACTATATGGAACCTTTCCTTTATATCTCCTACCTCTACGCTGCTATATCCCAAAATATGAAATTCTAAAATTTTACCATTCATAGGGTGTGAGGGAGGTGTCTTGTTTTAGAAAGTTTAAATGGACTATAAGGAAATTGAAGAATAAAAATTATAAAAGGGGAGGTCCTGGAAAATGGTCAAAATGGTGCACAGCTATGGCAAGGGAATATCCCATCCAAATATCGCTATAATAAAATATTGGGGGAAGAGTGATGTTAAAAGAAACATTCCGTGCAACGGTTCACTTTCCCTGACTTTAGGGAAGTTGGAGAGTGTTACCGAAGTGTTTAATGGTGCGGAAGATGGCCTGAGTGAGAATGTCTTTCTGTTGAATGGTCAGAGAGAGGTGATAGGAGAGAGAATGGAGAGTGTGTTGGAGATCTTTAGAAACATTTCTGGATATAAAGGATCCTTTAAGATTGTTTCTAAGAATAACTTTCCACATTCTTGTGGATTTGCTAGCTCCGCCTCCGGGTTTTCAGCTTTGGTGCTAGCTCTGAACGACTTCCTAAATACAAACCTTTCTAGGGAGAGGTTAAGTGGAATAGCAAGAATTGGATCAGGTAGTGCGTGTAGAAGCGTGTTTACCGGGTTCGTTTATTGGAGTGGTGAGTATGCCGTAAAAGTTGATGAGTGGTGTGATATAAAGGTATTCATTATGATAGTAAAGGATAGTATAAAGAAGGTTAGTAGTACTGAGGGTATGCTTAGAACAGTAGAGACGAGTAAAATGTTTAAATGGAGATTAAAGGAATTGGAAAGGAGGTGTGATATGGCCAAGGTATTTATTAAAAATAGAAACTTCAAGGATCTGGCAAATTTGATAATGGAAGAGTCTAATAACCTTCATGCAGTCTGTTTGGACTCATTCCCACCTATTAGGTACCTAAGCGATGACAGTTTTAGTGTTATTGAGAAGTGTCACGAATATAACTCAATTAACGGGGTTAAAGTGGCTTATACCTTCGATGCAGGGTCGAATCCCTTTGTCTTTACCCTAAGAGAGGATTATGAGAGTGTGGTTAGGTTCTTCAGAGAATCCTTTGATTTTGAGATAAGAGAAGCTAATTGAAAGGTTTTATAGGAATTCTATAACTTTAATTCTAAATAAAGGCTCCATTCTATCTCTCTAAAGTAAGTCCAATCCCAAAATCACTTTCCTTGGTTCTATGGTCTATCTCTCCCCCTAGAGACAGACTAAAACCTTCAAATAGCTTTTGCTCGACCAAGACCAAGGATTTAAGATCCGTGTTCATCTCTGTTCTAATATTTGCTCTGGACGTGTCTAGTCTCAGCCCCAGAGCACCTTTTATCTTCTTCTCACCAAAAAGTGGTGTATTAACCTCGAAAGCTACCTTAAAAAGGTTATTTATGTTTCTATAGAAAGAAAATGAAAGAAAAGTGAATTGTTGTAGATTCAAAGCAAATACGCCTCTCTTACCAACATATCTTGTAGCAAATGAAACCCCTAGATCATATCCAGTGTCATGAACTTTGGAGGTGATAATTTCAGATCCCATGCTTACCCTAGACCCTATGTTCTGTACAAAATTTAGGAGGTAGATACTCCTTGAGTTTAACGGACTGATGGATTTAATGCTTAAATAATTGGACACACCCTTAACATCACATTCTAGTTGAGAGTACACCCCATCGTTGCTTATCATTGTGTGGAACTTGGAAATTACATTTTTATATCCGTAGGAGATCTTGTTTTGGATGGTGTTCTCTCCATCAACCATTCCCTGAATTATAAAATTGTCCTTTAGGAAGATTCCACCAAACTGGTAAGAAAGGGACCTCTTGTTAGCCAGAAGGACTGTACTTACTTGAAGATTTTCCGTTAATATCTTTGATATCTCAGATCTACATCCCTTTAAAAGATTACTTCCCAGTAGAACTGATTTACATTCATTATTGATGTCATCGTATGGTGTTATATCTTTATTAAGTGTTAGATACCTCCTAACATCATCCCTTAGACTTTTTATAAATCCCATTTTCAATTTTAAAGGGATTCTAAACATTCCAAAGGATTGGAATTTTCATCTCAGTGAAGTGGCAAGGATATACCTCAAATAACAATCCACTGCGTGTAATCGCAGGTTCTTTCCATTGAAAGACTGTTTTTTACCGGAAGTGGTGAGTTATCCGTAAATTGAAAATTTTGGAGATTGGTAACTCTAATCCCCTGGGAGAAGAGGCTTAGAGAGACAAGACACTTGCAGTTAATGGAAGAATCTGAAAGTCTATTGTTATCTAAATATTACCACGAGATCTTTCCAATAGGAGAGGTTTATAAGTGGCTGGGTGAGGAGATGAGGAGAGAATTCTCATTTACACTGCAAAGTAATGTTTATTTAAGGTACTTAGCGTTTAACAATGTAGAGGAAATAAAGGAAAGAATTAGACAAGAGATTCCATTGAAGATAGATATAGGTGCTGTATATAATCACATCCCAGTGCAGGGATCAGAATTATCTCCTCTCTATAAAGAATTGGTGTTTGATATAGACCTAACAGACTACAAGAGGACATGTTGCACAGGGAAGAGTATCTGTGATTTGTGCTTTACTTTGGTCAAGGCGTCAGCTAAGTTGTTAGATTACTCCCTAAGGAGTGAACTTGGCTTTGAAAAGATTTTGTACGTTTTCTCTGGTGGGAGAGGAATGCATGTGTGGGTTTCCGATGAGAAGGCTAAGATGTTAAACAACCTGGAGAGAAGAGCCTTAGTAAAGTTTTATCAGAACTTTGATGTTAAAAGAGAGGTAAACTCTGAGTATCTAGAAATATTAAAAGAGTACTCCCACTTTTTTGATAATCAAAATTTTGACATCAAATCCTCCGATACAACACCAGAGAATATCTACGAGTACCTTTATTTAAGGATAGACTCTCAGGTAACAAGTGATATTAAACATCTCCTTAAATCACCCTTCTCAGCTCACCCCACAACTAAAAGAATTTCCATTCCTCTCGATCTCTCTACGTTAGATGGTTTAACCGTTAAAGACATTCCCACGCTTAGGGATGTGGTTAACAATCCCTCCATTCTAGAAGGGCATATTCAAACTTTTAAAAATTCCTTTTGTGGTTAAATAAACCTTTGTTTTAATTTGTCTTAAATGGTCCATTCCATATAATTTAAGTGAAATAAACCTTTCTAATTCGAGCCAGAAGTGTTATATTCAATACAAAATATTACCAAAAATAAAGATAGTATAAAGTGTTAAGTTTATGGAGGTATAATTAAGGGAGGAAGAGACGTTAAATATAAAAATGGTTCTTATAAGAGCAATGTGTGGGATGATAGGGCCTCTATTTGGATTTGTTAATATTTTATGTAAAAGTGTCTTTTGTTCTTCGTATGGTGAGGAAAGAACCAATTTTGTGGTTTTTGGTATTGCTAACACACCTTTGTACAATAAGATATATTATATGAATGAAAAGAATGCCATGAGGAGATTCTATGACTTTTTTAACGACAATGAGTCTTTCTATTCCAAAGAAATACCAAAATTGTTGGAAGTGTTGGAAAAGGACTCTTCTATTGAGATGGGAAGAGATGCCATCAATAAAATAATAAAAGAGGTTTTGATGAAGTCAATTCCTAGAAATGTACACTTTTTGGAGAAGAGGATTGACATTTTGTTTAATGATGGATTAGAGGAGAGTAACAACGAGTGGTGTAGATATTTAATGAGACTGATTTTGTATGTCTGTAAACACTTTAAAGATGAAGTGAATGGTAGCTTAGAACTTTACAAAGTAATACTCCATAACCTATCCCATCTATTGGTTGATCTTACAAAGGACATTGCTAACGGGTACAACAGAGCTCTGGTATTATTTGGAATAGGAACACTGGGAGATAGCGACTTTTTACTTGTAATGGACATGGCTTGGATACCACCAGTCTATTACACCAGTGATAAGGTTCTGAATGATCTGAGCTTTTATTATAAAAGGCTGGAATGCTATGACTTTAGGAAGATAGGTTCTATCTGCGATCAAAGGATAGAGGGTATGATAAGAAACGGAATGTGTAAATCTTTTCTCTGGTTAAATAGAGACATAGAGTCTTTTAGTGACCAGGTCTCTTACTTTTTAAAGTATAGGGGTGAGAGGAGAGGAATTCAAAGCGAGATTTTAGTTATAAACTCCACCTTTTATAAATTCTTTATCTATAAGTTGGTTAAAGATATAGAGAACATACCCAAGGATTTGGATGACAAAACACTCTTTGGGTGGATGCTATCAACTCTTCCAATTACTTTTTATGAACGATTTTCCTATTCTCTTGCCTCACTCGTGAAGGAGTGTAATGTCTTAAAAGTTATTTTTATAATGGATGATATCACTTTTTTACAATCCTACCTGGATAAAGAGATGGAGTTTATTCCTAATGCTATAATATACAGTGAAATTCTTTTACTTTACTCTAAAAGAGTTAAAAAGATCTTTGAAGAGGATTTATTGGCAATGATCTGTGGAGTATTTCCAGGAAAGGTTAAAACACTGGTCTATACAAAGTATAGAAAGAAGGAAGAGATGGTTAATGAGTTTATTAACAGTGTCTTACTTTAAATAAAAAGTTTAATTAAAAATTTTAAAATTTTGGAATTTAACCCTAGGAGAAATGCAGGAAAGTAATGCTGTGATAGTTTTAGGAATGAGAGAGGAGAGAATGGAAGAGTTGTTTAGAGAAGTACAAAGATTGAGTAATAATACAATAAATAGAATGAATAGTGTAATTTATAGAGATGTGTTAGTAGCACAGTTAAATACTTCTAGACAGGTATTGGAGGTACTGGAAATATTAAAGGATAGAGTGATAGTTAACAAGGTTATATCACTTTCCTTTGATCAATATAAGGGTTTTATTGAGAGGAAGATAGAGGAGTTTGTACCTTTAAAATCTTTTAGAGCGGAGGAATTCATCTCTTGGCAATTTGACCTAAAAAATGAACATTTTTTGATATGTAATGATGATAATACCGTTTTGTATGAAAATAGAAGGTATGGAACTCTTATAGAAGTAGCGAGAGAGTTGACGTCCAATAAATTCTCTAAATTATCCAATACTGGTAGGTTTATGGCTATAGGATATCAAGAAAAGGTTGTTTTAAAGGTAGGGAGTGAGGTATTTTATGAGTTTAATGTTGAAAAGGTCACAGGCGTGGATTTTGATGAGAACGATACACTAATAGTTTTGTATTTACTTAATGGTAGATTTAAACTCTACGATATCTACTCGGGAGATGAATTGTTTGAGTGGAGAGATAAAGAGGAGATAGGGATTGGGAGAGTGAGGATATTTAAAGATTTTTTTTATATTAAGGGAACGAACAGAATCTACAAGTTACAGGAGAACAGATTTAAGCTACAAGAGAGGGTTCATAACTATAACATATCAAAGATAGAGAAAGTATCCTGTTCTTCAGACAATGTAATGATCCTAACAAATGAAAAAGTTAAGAACATAATTTATAATGTAAATGGAAGGGAAGTGATTAGAAAGAATTACATAAATTTGGAACGTGTGGAATCCTACTGGAGTAACCAAAAACTTTACTTACTGATCAGTAAGAAGACAGGAGATAGGAATATCTACACCATTGAAACGTACAGTAACAATGGAGAGGTATTCCTGATACCCTCTAAATATGAAATAGTAAGTATCGAGGTAAGGGATGAGTATCTAACAATTTTTAATTCTAACCACGAGCTCAGATTTTATGAAAAGGGAAGTACCAAGTTTAATGAAATTGGACTTGTCAAAAAGATTAATAGAATCACAAAGTCCATGAATAGAAAGGGAGATATTACTGTTGTTTACTGCTATGAGGATGATAACATCGAGTTTTACAGCAAAGGTAGGCTGTTTAAAAGGTATTCGCATCCGAGCTGTACCTCAATCCAGTGGTCAAAGAGTGATCTCTATGTATGCACCTTATCTATGGGTGCCTATATGGGAGGGTTGGTACAAATGTTTGACACGGATGGCAAAATGATATGGAAGAGAATATTTAACATGTTAACACATTTTGAATGGAGGCCTTTCATTGAAATGGAAAGTGAAGGTATGAAGAATGAAATTGAAAGTAACTTTGATGAATTATCTAAGGAAATTCAAGAAGAATTGGTAAATGAAAGTGAAGTGAGTAAAAAAGAAGACTTAAATGAATTGATAGATTCTTGGAGATCTTTTGTTATCTCAAAGAGAGAGATCTACACACCAAATTAAATAAATGTTATTTTTACATTCTCTCCCTTCTCCTCCCCAATGGTAAAAAATTATAAGAAAAGTCAACCCTTAGAAATGCATAAATACCAAAAGTTTTTAGATACAGAGGGTTACGAGAAGAGAGATAAACCAAGCTATATATCGATCTACAAGAATGGGATACAAGAATACACTTCACTTAAATACATGAAGAAATGCAGAGAGTATTCCTACCCATCAAAATTTAGGGTGTTTTTAGAAAATTCGTTTTCTTATGGATGTATACCACATTTAAGCTCTTTATGGGTATCTCTAAATAAATCATTGATACTGTGGAACTATGAAAGTAACGTTTTGGATGAAATTCCAAATTTTCAGTCAAATATTTCAATTATTGAACTTTTTGATCCAAAAAGAGGAATATTCAATGAGAATATACAAAAGTGTATTTTGATAATAACAGAGGATCAAATTTTGATTTATGGTGTGTTAGAAGATACCAAAGAATTGATAAATACCAAGTTGGTTATTTCAACCCCTGATAGGGTTACTTGTTCTGCAGTGTCTAATGGTAATATTTTTATAGGATGTAGAGATGGAGAGGTGTATCAAGTGATCTACCAGCTAGGATCTATTCTAAGTTTAAAGAGTATTAGGATTTATAATCCGAATCTTTCGGTTATCTCTTACCTCATACCAACAATTTTTAAATTTAAGGAGAGGGTTGAGATAAGGAAAATTACCTCAGGGATATTTCATGTTATCTCTCTTTCTAGCCAAGAAATTGCAATTTACAAAATTAGAAATGATAGAATACAAAGGTACAAAGAGATAAAGAATGTAAACAAGAATTACTTAGATGTTCAAATTGTCTCTGAATCGGAGGAGGAGATATTTTTTTATGTCTCCTGTATGGATGGGAGTAGGGATTTTTATAATTATGAATTTTTATTCTCTAGGAAGGCACCTCAAACCTCAGAATTGTCCTTAGACAGAGATAGGGTACTATCCTTTACAGATGGCACACTATTTGGGATGGTCAGATCAAATGGTGCCTATGAAGGGAGTATATCTACTGTGGTACTATTTAATGAAGACCAAAGAATTCAATACAGCAATACTAAAGCCATAGAGAATTATGAAATATTCAATTTTAAGGAAGAGATACTTCTAGTGTGTGTTTATGAAGATGTAGATAAGAGATATGTTCTATATCTTAGCAATAAGATGGTTTTCTTCTATGAGATAGTTCACATCCATGAATTTTTATCTAATTGTAGACCAGAGGATGTTTATAGAATTTTAAAGGATTACGGAGAGAGAGAAACCTTAGTTTTGTTTTTAACTCTACTGGTCAAAAACGAGGATATATCCAAATTAGAGTATTTATTTAATAGATCAGAAGATATCCAGATATTCTCTTTGTATTCCTTTGTTTATAGAATGATATCCTCCATTTGGAGAGAGAATATAAAAAATTTAAAAATTGAGAATTTGGAATTGATAAACAAAAGGCTGAAAAATTTGAATTCAAAGATCAAAAAATACAAAAGAAATGAAAATTTAGAGTTTTTTAATTTCTTGGATGAGGTAATCCAATCTTTGAATTTTATTAAAATACTCTCTGATTATAACATCACCCTGGAAGAGGGTGATAGTAGAATGAGGTACCATAAGGGAGATAGTACCTCTAATAAGCGTATTAAATGTTTCATAACTCTGGAGGACGTGGTAATGAGAGAGAGTAGTTCTTTTAAGAAGTTTGGATTGGATTCTTTAATTACTTTATTTAATAATAGAAACAACTCCATAGAACCTCTCATAAGGCTGTTAAATGATAAATGTACCACATTCTTTCCTTTGGATGAGATATTCTACCAGAGGGGATTAGAACTTCTTAGGAAGGGTAGTCTTTATGAGTCATTAGACAATTTTAAGAAGATTAAAAAGTTGAATTTAGAGGAGATAATCTCCAAATATAACGCCTCTAGGTTTTATGTTGGGAGTGTCTCTCTTATTAGAGGTGTTTTTAGTAAGGGATGCTCTTTAGAATATTTCATTGATTTACTTAAAGAGTCTCTAAGGTGTAGTGGGTCTTTGAAGGTAGGGTTAGAAGATTTAAGGGAAGAATTTAACTTTCTAGTTTTTGAGTCAGCTTTGAAGATAATTAGAGAGGGAGGGAAAAGATCCCTATTTAAAGATTGTGTGTGTTGTGGAAGAGAGAGTGAAATATTTAAGGATGGTGGAACAGAAAGAGAGGGAGATTATAACTTAAATGATATTTTAAGAATTGATTCACCATTTTTAGAGAATTTCCTAAAGGAGAAGTCTCTTAGATCTAATGATACAGAGGAGAGTGAGTTACTGTGGAAGTATTACCTTTCTAGGAAGGATCGAGTTAAAGCTGTTAACTCACTTTTAGATCTCTGTGATAACAAGTTTAATGCATTTGACAAGAAAGTAGAATATCTAGCTATGGCTATGAATGTATCTAAGGGTACAGAGATAAATGATGAGGTGGCTCTCAGAGTTAAACTGCTAGAGATACAAAAGGAGATATTGAGAAGGGGTAACAATTTAAATTCCTATATTAGGAATAATTTATTATCTTTAGATGAACTATTTAATGATTATACCTTACCACTAAAGTACACGGATCTCTCTTTAAGAATGATGGATCTATTTAACTATAAAGATAAGGAGGTAATGAAAGAATTGTGGGAAGAGTATCTCTTAGGAGAGTATAACCTTTCTATTAAGAAATTAAAGAACTTGAAATTAGAAGGAGTATGTAAAGACTTGAATATCATTGGATCTATTCTATTAAATAAATTGAATGATAACAAAAATGCAAATCTCATAGAATCTTTGATAGGTTATGGGTTTAACAAAAATGAGGTATTAGAATTTCTAGAAGATAGAATTAAATCGAGTGATTTTGTACATCCTAAAAAGAAAAGTTTAATTTTAAGGGAATTTGAAAGGTATTGTGGAGATTCCAATTTTTATAAGAAATTGAGTGAGTATTGTAACGAAGTGTATGGTATATAAAGGGAAAGAGTGTCCTTATTAAAATTTCTTTTTCTTCTTATTAACGCTCTCTAAAATGCTCTTCTTTACTCCTTTACTCTTTTTACTCTCTAACTCTTTGTTTACTTTATCTTTTCTCTTCTCTTCCTCCTTTTCTCTTCTCTCCCTTTCTATTTCCTTTTCTCTTCTCTCTTTCTTAATTTCATTTTTAAATTCATTAAAATCTTCATCCTCTGGGGAGAGTGGTATCTTAACGTTAAATTTACTAATCTCCTCTACACCCCTTTTATCTAAAGGTAACCTCTTTTCTAATATTCTCGGTATTTCTATTTTATAAGTTGAATTATAAACATTCGTATGGGATTTCTTATCCATCTCTTTATTTCTTAATGTTATCTTACTATCTATCTCCTTATCAGTTGATTTTTTAGTAGATTGTAACTCTTTGAAATCTTTCACAAAATTATTAATGGGAAGATTGACTCTGTAATTCTCTACCGTAATATAACAATTGAGAAAGATTATATCACTAATTAAAAGTTTACCTTCAAATGTAGCTCTAAATGTCCCTTTTTCTCCTACTGGTTTCTTAATCTCTCCTCTTAACCCACTAACCGTTTTCAGTAACCCTCCTAAGAATTTATTTACCTCCAGGTTTGAATTAAACATCTCCTTAACAAAAACAGTGTTCTTGTATATCTTATGGGGATACCCAATTAATTTTAACTTTTTAACAATGTTGCTGGCTTCAGTGGTATCTAAGATGGTACCCTTACCTGATATTCTAAATTCTTTAGAATTCTCTTCAGGTATCCTTTTGAAAATGCTAAAACCTGTACCTGGTGGTACTATCGAACCGTAAAATGAAATGTTACAATGTAAATGCTCTGGTGTATACTTTAAATACCTATTCCTTGTAGGATCTTTCATAGAGAAAATGGGAATTGTTTGGAATCTCTTCCATCCAAGAGAGACTATAAGGGGATCGTTACTCTTTAACAGGCCTTTGAAGTACTTAGATCTTTCTACCCTTCCTTGTAAAATACTCATCCCACTCTCTCCCACTGAGTGTGATCCAACTATCAGAATATCCCTTGGATCGTACCTTTCGTGGAATTCTTTATCCAAAGATACCTTAAGCTTTACATAATCACCAGGTATGGCTATACTATTTCCCTTCATGATTTTGCATTCCCTTTGATTTCTATTTTCTTGCTCCTTAACTCTCTCCTTTAACTTTTCTAGGTAATTATCAACTTCATTCACCTTTCTATTCTCAGTGTATTCCTTGTTAAATTTTTCTATAAAATCCTCTTCTGTTTCTTCTTTAAAAAATCTTTTCTTAACCACTCCTTTCAATACTTCCAAATTATCATCCGAGAGTGTATCTTTATGTGTATCAGTACTACAGGTACTTTCAATATCACATTCACTCTCTTTATCTTCTATCTCCCTACTAACTTCTTCCTCCATTTCTTCCTTCACTCCTTCCATCTCTTCGTCTTTAAAAACCATCTTTCTCTTATTAAATAGTTGTAACTCTTCTCTCTTAGGATCCTTAAAGTTTAAGGTTTGTGAAGATGAAGTGGGGATCTCTAGGAAGATATCATCCCCTTTCTTTAATAGATTTGAGATGTTGCTAAAAGGTGCATACAAACATCTCTGAATCAGAGATAATTTCTTTTTAACCGGTACATAACAAGGATCCTCCAGAATCTCCATATCTAAAATTTTGGTGTCTCCTATCCCTGGAAGATGGACATCGCTTTTATCTCTAAAGAGTGTACCCCTAACGTATCCATAAAGATATGTAAAGTTATTGTCATTCTCTTCCTTAAGTATCTTATCAACTATGACATACGAATGTGTACACTTCCATTGTAGTGGTCTATACTTCATGGATGTAAGTACTCTCATCATTGTATTGATTTCTAAATCTAAATACCTACCCGAAGAATATCTACTTAAAGCAAATATCCTGATACCAGGTGATATCTCACTCCATATTCTCCTTTTTATCATCTTTTTAATCTTTCTGATTCTCTTTATGTCGCCTACTTTATCTAGCATTGTTAAAACCACCATAAACTTGGAAAAACCGTGAGATTTCATCAGAGCTATGATCTCAAAGGTTTCCATCTCAAATCCAAAACCACCATCAATGGTTAAGATTACCAAATCAGAGACTTTAGAAACATCAATGAGTGAATACAAATCATTTTTGGATTCAAAAAATGTTATTTTTCTATCTTTACTGGAAGTTAGTGTTATTGGGCCTTTTATCTCACTTATGTTCTGTTTTGTATACCCTCTAACTAGTGATCTGATTAGTGCACTCTTTCCAGTACACTGTGGCCCCACAACAGATATGAAAGGTGGTGGTATATCCTTATAACACATATTAGGGACTGGTATTTGCGTTTTTCTCTCATTATACTTCATTTTACCCAACAATTTCCTATCATTTAAATGTAATTTGCTCTTTTTATCATTTCTCTCTTCATTCTTTTTCTTTATTTCCTTTTCTCCTCCTTCTACTTCATGCATTAACGGGCTTTATTTTTTACAATTTTAATTTTCTGAAAAATATCGTTAAAATTATAGAAATGTGAAAATTTAACTTGAAAAACTACCTCATTTTCTATTTATGTATGAAGCGTTATCAGATAAGAATTTTATATACCAATACTACTCTAACTACCTAAACCTAATAGTGATGATAACTGTGAAGTGATGTAAATAAAACATTTAACAACAATAAATCTATTTCAGGAGTGGCCAGAAGTGTAAAATTAACTTTTCCACCACCCAGCGCTGTAGTTCCAACGAGAAAATCAATAAATCTACAGAATCACTCCACAGAGAGAACGCTTGGTGGGGAGAAGTGCCATGGTATGTGCAGATCTGGATCCACCACTCTCAACGGCCTTTCCAGATCCATCCATTGACTCATTCCTTGCTAAAGTTTAGAGATCTAAAATCTGTCTCACAGATGTCCACACCGTTGGTTATCCCCCCAACACACTCCATTTCTAACGTAGAGCTCAGAGTATATCAATGGATCAATAAGAAGAGGAATGATCCTAGTCTCATTTTTAGTGCTACCCATAGCGTTACTTATGGTCTGACACACTCTTCTCTCACTCTATTTATCTTCCCATGATCCTCGCAGACGTAGGACATCTCCTTGAGCAAGACCAGAATGTTCACTTTTATTATAACATTGCTCTGTTCATCCGTTCCTGTCACAATGTTTCCAGCCATCCCTACATCAATCGCTACTTGTATGAATTGAGGGTTTTCTGGACTGAGAACGGTTCTAAGCTCAACCACTCCTCTGGAGAGGTTAGAAAGAAGGAAGATTGGGAGAGATATTAAACAGGAACAGTTTTAATTAAATAATTTGTTAACTATCTGAGCACCTCTGTGGTACCCTTTGGGTACCTCCGCGGTTTTCACATAGTGATTATACACTGATGTTGGTTTATACTGATAAATAATGTCTTTATTTATGCTCTTGGAATCCCCATGGAGTCTTGACTGGCTCATGTTTCCCCTGGGTGAAACCATATCTTGATTTCTTCTCATCTTCTCCTTCATACCCTTTCTTGTCCAGCTCTTCTTATATACTTTTGTATCATCCCAATATGGAAGATCACTTCCATAAATAGACAAACACTGATCTTATCACTGTTAAGATCATGATGCAAATTTTTTACTGATTATCAGATCAGTTAGCACAGGGACAAATCTTTAACTTAGCAGGGAGCTTTATTTCTTTCATCCTCATATTCTTTGTATGTGGTGTGTTTATAACCACCACATCTCTTCCCCTCCTTGTATCAAGGAAAACATGTTTAATGTTTACCTTGTAAGACTTAATGTTATCAGTTATTATCAAACTATTTCCATTAGCGGATATTTGTATTACTTTGAAGGGTCCAATCCAATAAGGCTCAAGTTTCTTTCTTATAAAATTTCTTTTCCAAACTATATCTCCTTTTTGATATTTAAATGTTAGCTTCCTTCCCTTATTCTTGATTCTGTTATTGAGTTCACCTAATTTTCTTGACGTTTCCAAAGCTTCACTAATATGGTTTCTTAGTTTTCTACCTAGAGGGTCTAGCAAACTTTTTTGATGAACTAATTCATAAGGACTTAAATTGATTCCCCTATGATGACTATTCTGAAGTGCTATGTTAATTCTCCTACATACTTCCTCCAATGATAGTTTATGATAGCATCTTAAGACTCTTCCCACAACTTGATTAATACGTTCGCTTATTCCATTACACGTTGGATTATACGCATTAGTAGTTAAATGTTGGATTCCTTTCGATAGTAGGAATTCACTAAACTTCTCTGAGACATACTGTGTCCCTTGGTCTGACAGCAATGTTCTTGGGATACCATGATCCTTTATCCATTTTCTATCAAGAACATGTATTAGCTCTTGCGAGTCGATTTTCTTTAATGGAAAAACTTCGCTCCATCTAGTGCACCTGTCAGTTATGGTTAAAACATAACCTTTTCCTTCCTCTCCTCTTTCCAACATTTCTTCTGTACTCAATGGACCAAATATATCGGTAGAAATTTCTTTAAAAGGGTTTTGAGTGTACAATGTCCCTTCTAGCTTTCCCAATGTGTTCCTTTTAGGTTTATTCATTATGCAACCATCACAATCTCTGCATATTTTTCTTATTAGTCTCCTCATTCCTTTTGCAACATAAAATTTTTGTATTGTATTGTAGGTTAACTTCTCTCCTGGGTGTGAGAGAATATCATGAATTTTCTTTAAGAATTCTTCTGCCTTTTCCTCTGGAATTACTATCTTTTCCCTTCCTGTTATTATAAGTTTTAACCTTCCTTCTTCCAGAATCTTCCATTTTCCATTCATCAGATTCTTTTCCACTCTTTCACCTGGTAATTTCTTCTGTAGTTCGATTATATCCTTCTTAGATATTAGTGTACTATCTCGTTGTTTTGTCCTTTCTGTGATCTGGTATAATCTCGAAAGAAAATCTGCAGGTATATTCTTTTTACCTTCTTGATAATATAACACTATATTGAATTCTTCTAACAATAATTTCCATCTTTGTATTCGGTTATTTTGAATATTAGTATTATATACGTTATTTAGATGATCAGTTCTTATAATAATCTTAGAATTAAAAACATAAGGTTTAAAGTACTTTAGTGATTCAACAATACTTAAAAACTCTTTCTCCATTACTGTATACCTTCTTTGTACATCAGATAATTTCTTGCTAAACAAACCTATTATTTTCCCTTTTTGATGTAAAATACTTCCTAAACCCTCGTCTGAAGCATCCGTATCCAATTCAAATGGCATAGAATAATCCGGATAATGTAAAACTCTTTGTTCTTGTATTTCCCTTAAGATTTCTTCTATCAATTCGTTATCTCCTATTGACCAAGTAAGTTTTCTATCTTTCTTAGTTTTTTCTGTAAGAGGTGCTAACCTCGAACTAAGATTTTTTATATAAGGTCTAAACCAGTTTATGAATCCTAATATACTTAAGAGTTTCTTTTTCGAAGCCGGTGGTATTAATTTCCTTATCTTATCCAAATTTTCCACAGAAGGTCTCAATCCTTCTTCAGAGATAATGTTCCCCAAATAAGTTACTTCTTTCTGAAAAAATTTACATTTATCGAGATTGAGAGTTACATTATGCTGATTCATTATTTCTAACACCATATGTAGTTGTTGTAGGTGAGATTCTTCATTCTCACTAAAGATTAATATATCATCTAAAAAAATTCTTACAAATGATAGATGTGATAACAATTTGGTCATAACTCTTTGAAAATATCGAGGTGCATTGGATAATCCAAATGGCACTCTCAAAAACTCATAGTGACCTGTAGGTGTTACAAATGCCGTCTTTTCCTGATCCTGTTCCTTCAAGGGTATCTGATAATATCCATTGTTGAGATCTAATTGACTAAATATTCGTCCTTTAATGGTTTTCAACTGATCCTGAATATTTGGAAAGGGAAATGTGTCCTTTTCCGTTATTTCATTTAATTTTCGATAGTCTACAACTAACCTTACTTTACCATTTCTTTTGAGTATTGGAAAGGCTGGGGATCCATATCTAGAAACACTCTTCCTAATAATTCCTAGATTCAACAATCTTTCAATTTCTTGATTTACCTCTGAAATCAATCGATAAGGTATTGGGTATGGTTTACTAGAGATCTCCTTGATAATTGTCAGGTTAATTTCAAAAGGTTGACATTTAATTTCTCCTAGTAGTGAACTATCTCTCACATAATCCAACAACAATTTATTTAATTGTCCTTGGATGTCCTCTTTCTTTTCCTTTATCACTTTAACCTTTTCTGTCAAGGTTTCGTCCGGATTATCTTCCCATTTCTCATTCTCTGCAAATTTTAAAATCCTGTCTTCTATTGTCAATGTGTAGTACTTGAAGTCAATTTTTACTTTGTTTCTGTTAAGGAATGGTAATCCCAAAATAATCTCTCCTTCGGTCAAATCTTTTACCACTTTAAATTCTTCATGATAGACAGTATCTTTCAAGTCATTAAGTTGAAAATTCAGGTGAATTCTCCCTAATATTTCTCCCTTAATTCCATTTGCGTAAGTAACTTCTTCGGACAATTCCTCCATCTCGCTGCTTTCCATTAGCTGATTGCTCAAATGCTTACTGATATAGTTACTTTGAGCGCCTGTATCAATCAAGAATTTTATCTTTGATCTTCCTATTTCTCCAGATAAACTTATCATGTTTAGTTTTACTCCTTGTTCTTGAATAAGATAGTTCTTACTGTCTTTCTTATTCCGATCGTGTTTTAACTGATGAATGCATTCTTCATCGCTGTGAGTAGTGCTTTTATGATGTTTGCACCACTTCCCCATCTTTCGATCTCCTTTACTGGTAATATTTAGACTCATCATGGGTCTATTCCCATAGTTCTCTCTTTTCTCATTTGGTTCTTTATGGTGTTGAAACAAATTTTGTATTTCTCTTTCCATCCTTTCAATATGATCTACAATCTTTTCCACTCCAACTATTCCTAACTTTACCATTTCTAGACGCGTTTCTCTACTTAGCCCTTCCATAAATAATTCCTCGGATCGTTCCATCTGTTGAGATTTGTTCCATCCTTTAGCTATCGCAAGACCTGGTAGTCTTTTGTTTATCTCTTTCAGATAATCTTTTATCCACCAGAAGTTCCTCTGTCTTATGCTCTTAATATCCGTTAACAATGTTGTACTTAACTCTTTTGGATACTTTACTTCCATGATTATATCTAATGCCTTGTCTATACTTTCCATATCCACGATTCTTTTGACTACGCTGGAATCTCTTACTAGCCCTGGTAATACTGCTAAAGCTGTTTTTTCACTCCATCCGCAAATTTTTATGGTATCTTTAAACTCACTGACCCATCCTTCTAAATCTTGCTGCCTCCAATCTGTTAACTCATCTAACGACCTGTTCATAGTGATTTCTGTTCCTGGTATAGTGAAAGAAAAACTCTGTATTTTGATATTAACGTCCTTTAGTTCATTTCTTTCCTTCCTTTGCATTGTGTCACAGAATAAATTTATTCTGTGGTACCCTTTGGGTACCTCCGCGGTTTTCACATAGTGATTATACACTGATGTTGGTTTATACTGATAAATAATGTCTTTATTTATGCTCTTGGAATCCCCATGGAGTCTTGACTGGCTCATGTTTCCCCTGGGTGAAACCATATCTTGATTTCTTCTCATCTTCTCCTTCATACCCTTTCTTGTCCAGCTCTTCTTATATACTTTTGTATCATCCCAATATGGAAGATCACTTCCATAAATAGACAAACACTGATCTTATCACTGTTAAGATCATGATGCAAATTTTTTACTGATTATCAGATCAGTTAGCACAGGGACAAATCTTTAACTTAGCAGGGAGCTTTATTTCTTTCATCCTCATATTCTTTGTATGTGGTGTGTTTATAACCACCACAACCTCACTAATATCATCAGATATGTTTTGGACTCTAGTTCCAAACAAGCGATATAACATATCCTTATCATAGGGTTCACACCTGAAAATCCAGACTTCATATGGCTTCAGCTCAAATCCTTCAGGATTTTCCATTTCCTCAACATTGCTACTCACCCTGCAGCTATTTATTGTTAGCTTTCTTAGCTCACTACAAGGCAATAGTGAGCATAGATCGTCTTTGTCTAAAGTAAGACAATTTAGTTCAAGATCCTTCAGATTCCTTCCAAAAAGTGTTGGAATTCCATTCTCATCTTGAAGAAGAGTCGATAATACGCCAGTCTTATAGTCAGAAGATACAAATGCCTGAGAAACTTGACTACCTCTTACCATATTTTGATAGTTTCTTAAAATATCATCCTCCATTATGTTTGCATAAGTTTTGACTTTAAATACTTTTGAGTTAATCTATTAAGGAAACAATATGTTATATTAGCTTTCACTATCAAATCAATTTCTAGCTAAATAAATTCCAATTAATTTACACTGGCCACATTTATAATGGGATTATTAGACCCTAATTAAACAGTGATAGGATCTGCCAATCAAGCGATCTTTGAGACATGTGTAATAAAACAACAGTACCACACTAGAGAGATGAGAAGGCATAGCTTGTAGACAAGAGAGGTACGCTGTTGCCGGATAAAGTGGTATCGAAACCACATATTATCCTCAACCCCCATTCCTAAGGTAGGATTAAGGGCGATTATATTTAATAGTTAAATATAATCACCCTTACAATTATTTTAAATAAAAGAAGTATTTTATGAAAGGAGAGTTTAAGAGAAAGGGCCTGTCCACCAGTGGTAGTGGTGAGACAGGTGACATTGGCGCCCCAGCAGAAAGATATGAGGAAGTGAATGAGTTAGTTAAGCAATTAGAAGAAAATCTCTTTATGATAAGAGGTGGAAACTATAATTTTAAAACATATGATGGGAAAAATAAGGGTGAGGAGGCAGAGAAGTGGCTCCAACAATTTTTACCCTACATATCAAGATGGAAAGATGAATTAATTTTATCATATATAGCAGTTAGTTTAGAGGGAAGAGCAGGTATCTGGTATGAAGGAGCCAGAGGAGAGGAGATTAACAATTATCAGGAATTCGAGAAGGAATTTCGAAGGATATTTTGTAAGAAGACGGAATATCAAACAGGTGAGCTGTTTAAATTGTTAAACACAACAATTTCTCTTAATAATATTTTCGAACACTTTTCAAAGATTAGAAATGTGTGGAAGAAGACAAATATTGGATTTGAAGAAGTTCATCAAGAAATACTAAAAAATTTTAGTGGTTGGGTTGGGACAGAATTAGAAAATGTCAAGAATTTTAAAGAGTTATTGGATAAAGCCTTGGAAGTGGAGGAGAAGTATGTGAAAAATAGTAAGAGGAGAATAGGACAAAAATTAACAGAAGAAGGTCGAGGAAAAGATAAAAAAAATGCAACTATTACTAGTAAAACTTTGGATAGGAAGAATAAAAGTATAGCTTGTTATGTTTGTGCAGGCCCCCATTATGCTTTTTCCTGTCCGCGACGAAGAGATAAATTATCAAATTCCTCTGGAAATAATAATGAGAGAAGAGAATCACGAGTAGTTGATTCACCTCGAAGAAAAGATCAGAATTCAAATAATACAGAAGTAAAAGAGTTGAATTCTACTGAAATGAAAACTATATTAATTGAGGATGGAGATGTTGCTGAAGAAGGATTATATCTTGATATAGAGTTAAATGAACAAAGAATATCAGCTTATTTAGATAATGGTGCTGATAGAGGGTATATTGATCGGTTATTTGCTTTGAACAATAATTTTAAGTTAGAAGAAACTGGTAGAGAAATGGAGGTAAGCTTTGCTAAGGAAAAAGAAAGGATAAAAGAAGTGAAAGCGAAAGGAAACATTATTTATGAAGGGAAAATAAAAAATCTCGAGTTTACTGTTGTAGATGATCTAAATGAAAATCTTATTTTTGGACGAACAATCTTTAATGCTTTAGGAATCGATATTTCTTATAGGGATCAAGTGGTGAGAATAGGAGAGGACTATACCATTCCATTTACTGATTGCGTAAGGTCTAGAATCAAGGTTAAGAAAGATATAACGTTAAAACCTCAGGAAGTATGTGTAATTGAGATTGAATCTCCAAATAGGATGGGATATATTGAAGGAGAAACGAAAGAGGTACAAACTGCAGAAGCAACTATAGTAGGACCTACTACTACTTCTATTCCTGTTGTTAATGTTACTAACCGAGAAGTTAAACTTGCTCGTGGGTATCCCCTATTTCATATTAACTTTTTAACAACTACTTCAATTTCTTCTGAGATAAATAATAAGAAAAGGCGAATAAAACATGAAGATATTCAAATTCAGGAAATTATTGATTGGTATTATAATGAAAGCAAGAAAAAAGAAAATTTACCAGCTAAAGATGTCATGCATAATATAGTTTTGAATAAAGAGTCAAATCCCATTTATTTAAGGAATTATAGGTTGGATCCTTTAAAATCTGGGATAGTGATTAAGGAGATTGATAAATTACTTAAGGAAGATAAGATACAAGAAAGTAATAGCCTTTGGAATTCTCCGATCGTAATGGTAAGAAAAGCTGATAAAAGTTATAGAATGTGTATAGATTTCCGTAAAATTAATGAAATTACCGTGAAGGAACTTACACCACCACCTTTGTTAGAGGATTGTTTAGATTGTTTAGTGAAAGCTAGAATATTTTCTGTCATTGATCTTAAAGATGGGTATCACCAGATATTGTTAGATCAGTGTTCAAGAAAATATACTGCATTTACAACACCAATAGGGAAATTTGAGTTCAAGAGGATGCCATTTGGATTAACAAATGCCCCCTCAACCTTTCAGAAGTATATGAACAGCATCCTAAGTAAAAATATTCTCCAAAATGCCCTAGCTTATATGGATGATGTTATTGTATTCTCTGAAAATTATAAGCGACATTTAATTGATATTAAAGAAATTTTGAATAAATTTTTGGAGCAAAATCTGAAAATAAATTGGGATAAGTCAATATTTGGAAAAGAACAAGTGAGTTACCTTGGATTTACAATATGTAAGGGTACCGTAACATTTGATAGAGAGAGATTTAAAAAAATAAAAGATAAATTAGTTGTAACTACTAAAAAAGAACTACATTCTATGTTAGGATTTTTAGGATATTATCGTAAGTTCTTTAAAAGATTTTCTGGGAGAACCAAGGAATTGTTTAATATGATAAATGGAAAGAGTGAGTTTGAAAAAGAGAAAGCTAATTATAAGATTAAACTTTTAGTTGAGGAACTTTGGACTTCTGATGCTTTTTATCTTCCCAGGATGGATCTACAATTTATTCTTGAAACCGATGCATCAAATCATGCATTAGGTTGTGTTTTGAAACAAGAAATTTGTGGATGTGAGCGAACAATTAAATTTGGAAGTAGAACTTTAGTAGGTGCCGAGATGAATTATTCTACCACAGAAAAAGAGTTTCTAGCTATAATTTTCGCTGTAAAACACTTTAAAGTTTATTTATACCAAAAATTCATCATCCGAGTAGACCATAAACCATTAATTTATATTAAAGAAATTAAAAACCCAACAGGCAGAGTGGCGAGGTGGCTTATGTTTTTATCAGAATATGATTTTGATATTGTTTATAATCCTGGAAGTAAAAATAATGCTGCAGATACTATGTCTAGGATTTGTACTATTAGTTTGAGTAATAACTATCTATTGAATGAAGATGGTGAGGAAAAGTTGGGTGAGGAGGAAAAGGTGAAACAGATACATAAACTTCTAGGTCATGCTGGAATTGAGTCTACGTATTTACAGTGTAAGAAAGAATGTTCAAAGAAAAATCTTTTAGAAATTATTAAGAAGGTGATTAAAAATTGTGAAATATGTGGCAAGTTTGGGAAACAAGAAGTCTTCAAAACGTTTCCGACTAATTTTGTAAAAACATTTGAAATGATCGGAATTGACACCATAGGGCCTCTTTTTAAAACAAAAAACGATAAAAGATACATCTTAATAGCTACAGATTATTGCACACGTTGGTGTGAAGCCATAGCTGTTAAAAATAAGGAAGCTAAGATTGTAGCAAAGTTTCTTTTAGATAAAATTGTTCTTAGATATGGACCACCTAAGATTATTAGATCTGATAGGGGAACAGAGTTTCTAAATGAAGTTATCAAAGAACTAAAAGAAGTAATGAAAATAAAATGGTCATATACATTACCATACAACCCACAAGCGAATGGATTGGTAGAAAGAACCAATCAAAGTATTATTCGTAAGCTAAGTAAGTTGATTTCTGAGAATGGAGAGGATTGGGACCGTTATTTATTGGTTTCTACATTTTGTTATAACATTTCACCCATAGGCAGGTTAAGACACTCACCTTATGAATTATTATTTGGAAGAGAAGTGAATTTAAAAGGAGATCAAAAACAAGAAGAATTGACGTATAATTTGAAAGATACTGAAGAAGAACTTAAAAATCTAGTTAATAAACAAAGAAATTGGAGAGAAAGGGCTGAAGAAATCGTGAAAGAAGGTTATAGTAAAAGAAATAAGAAAATAAACAAAGATAACCAAATGAAGAAAAATCCTGATGATTTATTTATAAATGATGTAGTTATGATCAGAGAGAGAAATCCAGGGAAGTTAGAACCTAGATGGTTTGGCCCATTCATTGTTAGTGAGAAATATATGAATGGTGGTTATAAGGTTAGATCATTGGAAAAGGATGTGGAATATGTATTGACAAGAAAGGATTTGAAGAAAATAGGAGAAGAGGATAGGTATGACTCTATTTTGTTGGACCAGGAGGAATTTAAGGGGGAAGGAATGTTGCCGGATAAAGTGGTATCGAAACCACATATTATCCTCAACCCCCATTCCTAAGGTAGGATTAAGGGCGATTATATTTAATAGTTAAATATAATCACCCTTACAATTATTTTAAATAAAAGAAGTATTTTATGAAAGGAGAGTTTAAGAGAAAGGGCCTGTCCACCAGTGGTAGTGGTGAGACAGGTGACATACGCTTTACGATATACGGTACAGGTACCCTTTGTATCCTTTTTGTGCCGTCATAAAGGTTGCAAAAGAACATTAATAAGACTTTGATAATCGGGATAGATATGGTTACGATTGAAATTAAGCAAGTTTTATTTATAGACCAGTGAGGAACCTGTCATTTCGGGTGGTATTTCGATTCCCATGATATGAAGAATAGTGGGTGCCACATCCCTGAGTGAGTAGTCTGTGCCAACCGATCTTTCTTCACATCCCTTGCTCTTTACCTCGTTGCTGCAGATTATGAGCGGCACCTTGCCAATTGTCCTTTTTTCGACGAGATTACCGTTGATGTCTCTCATGTACCCAGAGTTCACGTGATCCGCTGTTATAACCAAGGTGTAGTCGTTATCTCTACATATCTCATACAGGACACCAACAGCTTTATCTACTTCTTCGACGATTCTATAGGGCTCTTCCTTACACGTTCTGACATAACCAATTTGGTCTAATGGTGGGAAATTACAGACAATAAATTGTACATTGTTTTTCATTACTCTCATACAGGTCTGCACGGCTTTCAAAGTGTTCATTTTTAGTTTCGGGTCATAAACATATACTCTTTCATCTCCAAAAAAATTCATTTTCCCTCTGCTAAAGTCTTTGAGCCTGCCAGTGAAAAAGTAAAAAAGATTTGAATTTTTACTATCAGTTATCTGGGCCTGTGGGAGATCCTTCTTAGATAATACCTCATCAAGCCCGTTCTCAACCCTTGCCATACTAAAAATTGCACCCACCTCACAACTCTCAAAAATTCTAACCATTACCATTATAAACACTTCATGTTCATCCCTAATAAAACTGTATACAATCTCATGGATATCATAGCTTCTAACATTGAAGAACACAACCGTGTCTCGTACACCAATCTTGCCTTTTTCCAGAAAAAGGCGTGGTCTAAAAAATTCGTCACTAATACCTTTTTCATACTGTACCTTTATGTAATCCTCGGGACTCATACTCCTCGCAAATCTTCCTCTACATTTTATCGTATTGTAATACTCCTTTATCTTTTCCAGCTCTCCTCCTCTACTCATGCTGTACTTTCTTCCAGAGAGAGATGCAATCTCGCCAAAACCCACTTCATTTATGCACTCCCTCAATGAAGCCAAATATACTTGAAAGGATCTGGGTTCTACATCCACCCCATCTGCTATGCAGTGTATGTATAGCTCTTTGCATCTTCCCTTGAAGTTCCTGACTAGAGACTTCAGGTGATCTATGTGAGAATAGATACCTGCATCACTCACCAATCCTATCAGGTGGACTCTTTCTTTGTTAACCAATTCAGCCCTATCCAAATACTCACCCATCTTCCCCTCGGCTATAATCTTGTCGATCATGACCATATCTTGCTCTAACCACTCTCCCAGCCCCTATTGTAATGTAGCCTGCCTCCCTATTTCCAATCTGACCTAGGGGAAGGACCGACATGCTCGCCATGTGCATGTACCATGAAGCTGGGAAAAGTTGTGCTGAGGGTGCTGATCCAAGGGTATGGCATAATTTCAATGTCATCTTTATCGCACTTTTCTTCATTGTGATTCCAACCATCAAATATCATAAGACACACTTTTTTCATTTCAATGTTCCATTTTTCCTCATTTTTATTTCGATCATAAAACGCTGTTTTATGGTGTATATTTACCATGTTATAGATAGAATCACACACATGTGAAACATTAAATAGATATTAACTCTGACTTTATTTAATAATATCGCATTCTCCTCTACATTCTTCCACTAGAAGGAAGAGAATCTCTCATATATTCATTGTGTGTTGGATATTACAACACCACTCTGGTGTCCTCAGAATGACAAATCCTATTTAACTAGGTGGGTAGTTATGATTCTAACCCCCTCCACATAAATGTCACTAACCATTTTTCTCTATCTAAACCCTCTAAATGTTAAAATTTGAATCAGCTCAAAACTTTGAATATCAGATCGTTTATAGCTTGTTGAGTAGAAAGGAGATAGAAGCAGACATCAATAAAGATGTAAACAATGAGAACAATGTAAATACAAAGCATTACTACAGAGAGGATATGGTGTTCATAAGCTCTTTTCTAGATTTGATATTAAAAATATCACCAAATTCAAGTTACAAAATACGAGACAACAAGATACTCTTCATGCCTGGTAATATCATAGGTGGCAAGATATCTCACAAATGTTTAGATAAATCTATTTCCAGCTATCTTTTACCATTACTCGTTGTCTCACCCTTTACCTAGAAACCCATTCCAATTGACTCTCCAGGGGATAACAAATGATAGATCTCTAACCGTAGATACTCTGAGGTTGGTTTATCTAAACATTTTGAAGTTATTTGGAGTTGGGGATCCAACGCTTAAAATTCTAAAGAGAGGATTCTATCCTCTAGGAGAGGGAGAGATTTTCTTTAGCTGTGGAAATGTTCAAAAATTGAATTTTATCGATTTTGGAATTGAGAATCTTAAAAAGATAAGAGGAATGGTTATCACCTCACGAATTAACTCGCACACAGCACATTCTATGATTGAAATGATCAAGGAGACACTCTCCGATGTTTGTTCTAATATTAAAATATTTTGTGATATTTCCAATAAAAATGATTCAGGGCCATCTCCGGGGTATCAATGTGTTCTGTACGGTGAGGGTAAGAACACGGTGTATTATGGAGAGGAGATTAATGGTATGAATGAAGAGGGTATAGACAAAGGTAGCAATAAAGTTAGGGATGTGGTGATGAAAGGTACCAATAAATTACTTAAAAGTGTGAGAAGGGGTGGATCCTTTGATTATAAAACACTTCCACTGGTTCTCTCTTTGATGTGTCTAACTCCTATGGATGTGAGCAAGATTTGGATCTGTGAGCTAACAAATGAAAACAAAGGGATCTTAGGGTTACTGGAAAGGTTCTTTGGATACACGTACAATCTTAGGAAGGAAGGTGAGTTATACATCCTCTCCTCCTTTGGGATTGGTTTTACCAACTATTCTAAAGTACTTCAATGAATGATCACACTCTTGAAACCAACTCCTTTACCTTTACAAATTAAATTTAACCTCGTCACTTTCTTTGTTTACCAGAAGAAGAGATCTCCCCTTTATGGAACACTCTCTAGCACAGGTGAGTAAGAGAGCCCAAATAATGAAATCTCTGTATAAGATAATAGAGAAGCTATTTCATTTACATTCCTCGAAGAAGATGAGTGACGACGTATTTTTAGAGAAGACAGCAAAGCTTAAAGAGAGAGTTAAAGAGATAATAGAGGAGAGTATTAAACTTACCTTGGAAATAGAATCTAGGGAAGATAAAATGTATCAATCCGTAGATAGCAAAGATGCATTTAATACCACTACGGGTGGTCCATCCACTAAACTAAAAGCATCAAGGGATGGATCTTTGGAGGTATCTCCTAGGAAGAGAAGAGATGATAGAACACTCCAATTTTTTATAATAGAACATTTAACCCTTTGTGGTTATCTCATTACCTCAGAGAAGTACACTAAGAAGTGTTGTTTGGAGGATCTGTGTGCTTTTGAAGTTTTAAACTTCGCGAGAGAAATTCAAAGTGAAATTTTGAATGGAAAGTTCAGTAATGGAATTGAGTTCTGTAAAGAGAATAAGAATGGTTTAAAGGGTATTTATATAGAGGATATGGGTGGTAAGGTGTATTGTAGTGAGTTAGAGAACATGTTGAGAATACAAGAGTACATAGAGATGTGTAAATATAACAAGAAGGAGGAGGCTTTACTCTACGTAAAAAACGCTTTTAGTAAGGAGTCCTCTCTTATCAAACCTTACCTCCCCTTGTTGGTGTGTAGGGATATTAAATACCTCAACTCTTCGGATAACTACGAGAAACTCTCAAACTTGTTTAGAAAGTGTGTTCTATCCCTTTACAAGTACCCATTCACTTCTAGGCTTAGTAAGAGGATAGAATATGGGATAATCTCCCTCAAGACAAGGTTCTGTACCTTAAAGTATAACTCTGACTGTCCCACGTGTTTACCCTTTCTGAGAGAGTTAAGAGACAAGCTACCCTTTAGCAAGAGGGAGAACAGTGTGTTGCTCTGTAAAGGGAGCGGTGTTGAAATGAATGAGATGAATCAACCCTACGTATTCGACTCAGGGTACATCTACTGTGAGGAGTACATTAGAAAGCTAGATTATAACTATCTGTGTAAAGAGACAGGTACTCTATGTACTAAGAATCCAAAATTGTGTTATTTCCTTTAGAGCAAGAATGGTTTAATTAAATCTCATCATCGTTAACTTTATAGAGCTTAACAAAGACTCTCTTTCCGATATCATTTGGTGGAAGGTTTGTGGTGAATCTAGCACACACAACCCCAGAGTTGCCATGTGCCCTAGTAATTCTACCCTTAACAGATCTACCCCCCTCTCTGATAAATTCTACACAATTACCAATGTAGTTCTTAGCTACCTCCCTAGAGGTAACGTTATCAATCCTTAAGAGTCATATCTTGGATAGACCTTTCTCTTACTTCTTCTATGCGATACAAAGATAGAGGGTATTGTAGTACGTCTAATGAGCTCTTCCCTTCTCCATTCTCTGACTCCTTCCATTCTCCCTTAGGGTGTTAAAATCTAAAAATTTTAAAAGATGGAGAAAGGTGGTATAACCTAAAGAATTAAAATGCTAATTTATACTCTTTAAGATATTTATCTCCTTTAACCATCTTAATAAATTCCTGTACAAATATTGCACCTAAAAGGCATTCATAAGACAACCCCTCACCATCTACCATTTTAATGCATTCTTTATGATCCAAATCAACACCAAAGGAGAGACACATTGAGCAAATAAAGTAAGCGTTTTCCATACTTGGTATCACATCAACGAAGATTATTAAAGAGTTTGGGATGTGATATTTCCTATTTCCGAATTCTTCGCTATTTTGTGGTCTATCTTTTCATTTATTACCTCCAGAGGAGTGGGTACCATCCTTTTAAAGGACGGAAAGAGGTGTTATCAGTGTAGATCTTCTCTACACCCAATAATGCAAAATTCTTTATTATCTCCCCTGGTATATAACAATACCTATCACTCACATCTTCCTTACTAAAAATGTACACGGTGTAATCCTTTATTTTTATTTGAGTTTCTAATCCAAATAACCTTATTTGTCTATCGTATAACCTTTGATCCTCTTCACTCACCTCTCCCATGGGCTCTCACCTCTAATTTTGAAAATTTTTAGATCCTTGGGAGAATGTTCGAATTGGAAATAAAGGACCAGTCCGTGGATGAAAAGGGAGAGAAGGTAAAGCAATCGAAGAAAGTATCGGGCAATACTTTAGAGTTGATGAAAAGAGTATTTGAAATGGTATTTGATTTGGTTGGTGATTGCAATATAGTAACCTCACAAGATGGGATAACAATTCAGGTAATGGATTCAATGCATGTAGCTTTCATTGACATATTCCTAAAAGCTGATCTTTTTGATTCTTTTAGGTCGATAGAAACAGAATTTTAGGTGTTAAATTGAAGGAATTAATTAAAATTCTTAGATATACCAAACTTGACAAAGGATCTGCCTTTAAAATGATGTGTAAAGATGATGAACACAGGATGTTCATTAATTATGAGTTAGGAGACAATCTCTTGGCATTTGATGTACCACTCTATGACTTTTCCAAGGATACATTTCAATTCTCTTCTTTAGAGTTTGATTCTGAGTTAGAAATGGAAACGAATGAGTTTCTCCACATTCCCAAAATTGTTGGTACCTTTTCAGAGTTCATAACCATTAAAGGTAAAGGCAATTCTTTTGAATTTTCTCAGGAAGGTGGGGATGTTAATTCTAAATTTAAAATTTTAGGTACAGCACCTAATGAGTATGAATCTAAAACCTTTTCCTCACCTATCTCCAAGGAGATATCAGTGAGTTACATAAATGTTATCAGTAAGATTGTAACTTTCTCTGAAAAGATAAAAATCTGTCTTGGTGAGAAAGGGTATTTTTTGAGGTCCTTCTCGATGATTTTGGGTATGTTAAACTCTACGTAGCACCGAAGAATGATGAAAATGAGGAATAAATAAAACCTTTATATTCTCTAAAATATCTTTTATTTTTCTATACCTACATGCACCACACCACTCTCCACAACTCTTAGAGTTGGAAATCTAGCAAAAAGTGAACAAATTCACTTCCTATGGTACCACTAAAGATTAAACAATCTATAACTCTATCTTTGATAATATTACACATTTCTAATAATTTGAAAATATTGTCTTTACATATTAAGGATCCTTCTCTACTCCAATCTTTAACAAATAATTCATAGATCCTCTCTCTCTTGATTTTACATTCTCTCTCCTTACACTTCCCTTTAAAACACTCCAAAGACTCACTTGTAGAATTACAAAAAACACAGTGAAATAGAAGAATAAAAAGGTAAATGGAAGAGGAATCTAACTCTAATTCTGTAAAAACCACTCATTTTTATGTTATCTAAGGTAGAAATACCAAAAATTGAGAATTTCCCCACGATATCACTAGACCCACCATCTCTACAACTCTCAATGGATTTCTTGTAAATTTTAATCAAATTGGTGGAAGGATGATCATCTAGCAACCTTATAATTGAACCTTTAAAGTTGCTAGAAAATCTCCCTTCAAGTTTAAGGTCAACCTTTTCTATCTTTAAGTTCTTTAGGAGGTAAAACCCATTTAGAGTACAATTCAAAGCTTCTATAGCGTGACCATCCCAAAATTTTACCTCTAGGAGAGAGTTAAACTCTTCACTCATTCTATTATTAACGGTGTAATCCGTAAAGACAAGGATTGTTAGATTGTCTTTTGGGGTTTTCTTGTCTATCAGCACTCCAATAAAATCTATTCTATAAATTCTACTTTATCCATCTCTTTAATCTCCTTTTTCTTTATAAAGGTACTCTTACTCTCATTGAAGAAGTGTTTCAGTTCCAGAACTCTCTTTCCCTCCACTCCTATTTTTTTTGATTTATGCAATTTTTCATTTCTAGAAAGGTGCTCTACCTTAGATTCATCTCCACACCTGGAGAGTACCTCTATTTCATTTCTATGATCTGTAAATGCTTCATCTGTGTTCATTAATTTTACATTTTTAATTCTAACGATATCTCCTATCTCAAAACCATTCTCAAATATCAAATTCTCACTAAATATCTTAATTTTGACTTTATCCTTAACACTCTCATCTACAACACTAATTATCGTTAAATAATCAGTTCCTTTGGTTTTGAATGGTCCTTTGCTATCTATCACCACACCATAGATATTACAGTACTTCCCGGCTTCCATTTCTCTAAGCTTTAAAAATCCATTTTCACCCATTTCCTGCTTACTAAAGCTTATCTCCAACGTTGGATTATAAAGAATTGTTCTGTTTTGAATGGTGAAGTTACCTTTAATGGTTAGAATATCGTTTCTTGTTGCAGCACTAAAACATTTTTTCATTGTTTTAGGGAAATATACCTCATATATCTCACCCTGTGATTCCACTTCAACTTTTAGTTGGGTCCCTACTACCATCCTTATAATTTTTCCACTCCAATGCATTTTTCAATTTTATTCTTTAAAAATTTTAAGTACCCTCCTAGGTACTCCTTTTGAAGGGAGGGAATATCTCTTTTTCCCTAAGGTGTATATTCAGTGGATGGTAATTTTACCTTTAACTCGCTTTTCAAGGACCTGTTAAATACAGTAAAGGGTAAAATAAATCGATATTTTACTTTCATTTGGTATCAAGTGGTTTGTATTACTCTTTTTACTCTAAATTTCTTTCTACTCCCCTAAGATGAATCCGTTTAGAGAGGAGCATTATCAAGACAGGGAATTAAAAGATATTTTAATAATAATAAAGTTAACAAAGAAATCAAATATTACTAAATTGAATTCATTAAACCAATTGTATAACAAGGTAAAGGGGGATAAACCATCCATAGAATCTTTAAAATTGATTTTATTATCAATAAGACCGTGTTTTGGTATACAAGAATTAAAGGAAAGATCCAATGATATTCTCTGTGAATTAATTAATTACTTTGAAGAGATAGACTATTTCAAGGAGATACTCCCACTCTCTCTTTTTAATTATGTAGAGAATGGATCAATTAGATCTTGTAGGGATATTCTAAAGAGGTTTAGTATATCACAGTACTCTAAGAGTATCATTAATTCTCTATCTTTCGATGATACCTTTAGAGTTGTAACCTTAAAGGTCATTTGTATTTTACTTAAGGGTACTAACGTAATGGGGTTAAAAAGGGTGTTATTGGGGAATATCACTAAATTTAATTTTGAGTCTTTTAATGAGTTAAAGCTTCTAAAAAGCATTTTAGTATTCTATAAAGAGAGAGGATTTAGAGATTAAAAATGAATTTTTAATTCACTTGAAAGGAATAGAAAACAAAGAAAGTGTAAATTTAAAATATGAAATTCTCTTCAGAATTTTTAATTTTTTAGATTTTGAAATGTTTTCCAAGGAGTGTTACTCTTTAGAGAGTGATATTCTATTAGAAATATTTAAGGGTATAGAGGAAGGGAAGGTTTTGATATCTAAAGAGTGTTCAGATAGGTTAAGTGTAATATTTAACAAATTAGAGGTTAAAGATTTGGAACTATTTGAGTTTGTTTATAGAAAGGGTGTTAATAGAAAGGAAAATTTGAAGAATTTAGTTAACAATCTAAAGGATTTTAAGGATTTTGATCTTTTATATTTGAAAGATCATTTTGAATTTGTAAATTTAAATTGTGGTTTTAAGAAGGTAAATTTAATTTTGGAGAGTGTTAAGGAATGGAAGGGTGTAGATAAGAATGAGAGTGTTAAAGGATTGAAGGATCACCAAAGGATTATATTAGAAGTGATTTATTGAATATTACCCATCTAGAACCTGGGGATTTTAATATTTTAGATATTTTCATAGCTTTAAAGTCTTCTCTAAATCTTTTTGATAAAAGTTTTTTTGAATTTGCATTAACAGAGATGAGAGAGGAAGATTTAAATACAACCTTAAATAGAGAGATATTAGCATTAGAGGATTGTTATAGCCCATATTATTATATAATAGATGGAGATAACGTTACTTTATTGGATTTAACCATTCCTATCTTTAAAAGATATCCAGAGCTCCTTACTCCTGGATTTTTAAGATATTTCTTAGAGGAAAGGAAGTATCTTAAAGAGATACTCCCTTTAATAAGGGATAAAGAGAGTATAAACATTGTAAATGGATACTTTAAACACAAGTATGGGGTAGAGGAGCTAGTAAATATCTATGATGATCTAAAGGTAGATCTTTGTAGGGTTAATTGTTATATTACCATAAATCTCCTATTTTTAAGTTATAGGGATATTAAACTTAAAGGGTGTAGAGGTGAGATTTATTTTAGATAACTTTAAAGACAGTAATTTTATAACTCTTCTATTAAACAACGATTTGATAGATACAACAGAGTTTAGAAATGAGGTTTATAAGATAGTGGAAGGGTTGGAGATAAAGAATAGCGTTGTATATGAAGATGAGTATTTCTATTTGAATGATTGCTTTTACAGAGATATCGAGATATTACCCTTTAATGACACGGTTTATGAATATTTAGATTTTATTTTAAGTATTCTAAAGGGTGTTAAAGGACCCAATACTCTAACCGTACTTTTAGAGTATATTTTAAATAGGGAAAGTAAAGAATTTGATGGGGATATGGAAGAAATAAGAAAGAGTAACAAGTATTTTGATATTTCTTACTTACCAGATAAGGTAATAAATAACTCAATGGGTAATTTTAGTAAAATTTATCTAAATCTGAAAAATGGTAAATTTAGTGATTTGAATGTGGGGATGTTTACCACTGGGTAATAGAAGAATTAATAATTTTATTGTTAGTAGAATATTTGATGTGGAGAGTAATATTAATATAATAGGAAATGGTAATTTATTAGATAGTATTAATATCATTGATACCTTTGTATTCTCTTTAGATCTAAGTTTTATATCCAACAACTCTCTAGAGATACTCTTGGAATGGATTAAGATGAATATTAAAAGATATGAAGTTAATGATTTACTGGAGTTCATATTAAAGGACAAGATAATATCTTATCATAGGAGTGATAAGGGTAATCATTTTTATAGGAATAGAAGGTGTATTTATGATGGTTTGTTAGACATAACGTGTAAGGAGATATCTTATAACGTTTTAAACGTTTATAATATTTGTAAATATGAAGAGAATGTCTCTGAGAGGGAGATCTTTTCTTTAATGTTTGAAAAGTTACATGAAAATGTTTTTGATGGTGTTATTTGGAAGGTGTTCTTAAAGTCTGTGTATTTCATTAGAAATGTTAATGTCTCATTTATAGAGAGGAATTTAAAGGAGTTGTTAAATGATAGGATGAATGAGAAGGAGTGTTTGAATTTTATATTTTATGAAGATCTGTGTTTATTTACTTTTAACTTTCCAAATTTGTATTGCAGTATAAATGGTAAGGATAGGAATGGTAATAAATGTGGTTTTATGGAAGATTTAATGAAATTGGAATCTAAAGTAAGAGTGGAGAATATAAAGGTAAAGTTGATAATAAATAAAGGAAATAAATGGAGATATTCAATACCAATTGAGTATTTCTATAGCAGTGATATAAAGATAGATGGGAAAATAGAATTTGATAAGAACTACCCACTGGGAAGTGTAAGATTCCTTTGTACTTTTAGAGGATGTGATAAGTTGAATATAAGAATTAACAAATTATTAATGGAGTGTTGTAAGTTTATGGAGGTATTGAGCTTATGGAAAGTAAATGTAATGTTGATAGGAAGATTGATGGGATGAATGAGTGTTTGATTTGTTATTTCATAATGGATGTGAGTAATATGTCATTGCCAGACTATAAATGTAAGGTATGTGGTACCAGGTATCATAAGAAATGTATTGATATGTGGTTGTTTAAAAATGAAAGGGGAGAATGCCCTATATGTAGACAGAAAATGAGATGATTTACCGGGAGGGGTGGAAGGGATTGACCCTGACCCACAATCTCTTGAAAATACCAAAATAAACCTGCTCAATTTTTTATTTAAGCTTTAACCTCTCCACAATCGGAAATAACAATCTTAACACCTTTCTTCAACTCTCCATTCTGACTGCCATATCCCTCAATCTTCCTAACCACTTCCATTCCGCTGGTAACAGATCCAAATACCACATGCTTCCCATCCAACCAGGAGGTCTTCGCTGTAGTAATAAAAAATTGAGATCCATTTGTATTTGGACCAGAATTTGCCATTGATAGTATTCCTGGTCCTTAAGCTTAAAATTCTCATCCTCAAACTTTCTTCCATAGATACTCTTACCACCTGTTCCATTGTGGTTGGTAAAATCTCCACCTTGGATCATAAAATTTGGAATGACTCTGTGAAAAGTCGAGTTCTTAAAACTCATGTTCTTTTCACCAGTACAGAGACACCTAAAATTCTCTGCTGTCTTGGGTGTTTCATCACACCTCAATTCCATCACAATTCTTCCTAATTTCTCTCTCTTCTTCTCCACACCCATTGCATCACTCTCGATCCTTTCAACCTCAAAAAATACCTCAGTAGTCATAGGGTACCTAAAAAAAAATTTTCTTAAAAGTGGAATTTGGTTAGGTGGGAAGTGGAGTAGAGCTAGAAAGACCCATTTAAAAATTGTTTTGTGATTTTTCATTTTTAGGGGGTAAGAGAGTCATTGAGATATTTTATATCCCTGGACTCAAAATCTTTTCCATCGCTTGGGTTATGATTCACTATACTTCTCTTCTAAATCATCAGGTACACTACTCTTCAACAAAATCTAAAATTATAACGTGAGTTATCACTCTATCCACTTGCTCTTGATCTTTCCCCCTAAACTTTGGAAGAGAAATGTTGGATTCAAGTTACAATAATGAGAAGCCATACATTGTGGGAGACAAAAGATTATACAATAAAGAAGCAGTAAAACAAGAGAGGAGAATAAAAAAGAACAAAACAGTAATTAATAAGAGAGATTTGACTGGTGATGGGTGGTTTAATATGAAAAAATCAGCAATAGTTGATGAAAAGGATTTGTTCTACTTAGAGAATAGAGACATACTTCTGGACAGTGAACTAAAACAGATAAGAGAAGGTAGAACCTACCAGATAGGTACAATTATCAAAGATAAAGGAAGAACTGTGAATGATAAAAGAGAATGTGAATTTGATTAAAGAGTTTAAATGGTTGATAATACTACTTTATAAATATTTTATTTGTAGGAAAAGGAGAATGCGATATTATTAAATAAAAGTCAGAGTTAATATCTATTTAATGTTTCACATGTGTGTGATTCTATCTATAACATGGTAAATATACACCATAAAACAGCGTTTTATGATCGAAATAAAAATGAGGAAAAATGGAACATTGAAATGAAAAAAGTGTGTCTTATGATATTTGATGGTTGGAATCACAATGAAGAAAAGTGCGATAAAGATGACATTGAAATTATGCCATACCCTTGGATCAGCACCCTCAGCACAACTTTTCCCAGCTTCATGGTACATGCACATGGCGAGCATGTCGGTCTTCCCCTAGGTCAGATTGGAAATAGGGAGGCAGGCTACATTACAATAGGGGCTGGGAGAGTGGTAGAGCAAGATATGGTCATGATTGACAAGATTATAGCCGAGGGGAAGATGGGTGAGTATTTGGATAGGGCTGAATTGGTTAACAAAGAAAGAGTCCACCTGATAGGATTGGTGAGTGATGCAGGTATCTATTCTCACATAGATCACCTGAAGTCTTCTAGTCAGGAACTTCAAGGGAAGATGCAAAGAGCTATACATACACTGCATAGCAGATGGGGTGGATGTAGAACCCAGATCCTTTCAAGTATATTTGGCTTCATTGAGGGAGTGCATAAATGAAGTGGGTTTTGGCGAGATTGCATCTCTCTCTGGAAGAAAGTACAGCATGAGTAGAGGAGGAGAGCTGGAAAAGATAAAGGAGTATTACAATACGATAAAATGTAGAGGAAGATTTGCGAGGAGTATGAGTCCCGAGGATTACATAAAGGCACAGTATGAAAAAAGTATTAGTGACGAATTTTTTAGACCACGCCTTTTTCTGGAAAAAGGCAAGATTGGTGTACGAGACACGGTTGTGTTCTTCAATGTTAGAAGCTATGATATCCATGAGATTGTATACAGTTTTATTAGGGATGAACATGAAGTGTTTATTTTATAATGGTAATGGTTAGAATTTTTGAGAGTTGTGAGGTGGGTGCAATTTTTGGTGAGAGAGTAAGTTTGTACCGGAGGGAAAATAAAAAAAAAAATTACCCTCAAAAAAAATGTGGATAAACATTGAGAAACTCTTCAAAATGCTCAAAAGAAATGAAATTAAATCAGTAGAAGATTTGTGTGGTTTCTTTGGTGCTAATAAGATGTATCTTGTCCTTGTTCGTTGTATTTGTGGGAGAATGATGAGAAAGAGAAGGCTGGTGGTTAAATACATTGATTTAAGATGTAATTACTGTAATAAAGCGAAGAGAATCCATTTCTTCAAGTCAAATTTAAAGACAAATGTTGATCTAGTCAAGCTTATACGTTTGATTTTTTATTTTTCTTTAAATATTGAAAATGGGATAATTTCTGAAATCTTGCAATTGGATCAGAAAACAATAAATAACCTGGTATTAGAAATTCAAAATAAATTGAGTGAAAAAGAAAGTTAAGAAGTTGCCAGTTAAGCTTGGAGGTCCGGGTCATGTTGTACAGCTTGATGAATGTTGTTTTGGGAAGAGAAAATATAATGTTGGAAGAAATGGAAATCAAATCTGGGTGTTTGGTGGAATTGACATACAAACAAAGCAATTTTTCGTAAACGTGATACCAAGCAAGACTGCAAGCACACTTGGAAGTTTGATAGAGGCTCATATATTAGCGGGAACAACTGTGCATACCGATCAATTTGCATCTTATGTTAAATATTTCTGTGAGAATAATCAGTATATCATAATGTTAATCACAAATCTAATTTTGTGAATCCTGAAACTGGAACGCACACGCAAAATATTGAAAACCTTTGGAGTCAGTTTAAAAAGTTTAAAAGACGAAAATGTTATAGCAAAATTAGACATCTTCAGAATTATTTGGATGAACTCCTTGTTAGAAAGAGTTATTCAAGGGAAACAAGGTGGAGATTCTTTGAACTGTTATTAAAGTTATTGATGTTTCTACTACTTTTGTATTTTTTTATTTTTTTTTATTTTCCCTCCGGTACAAACTTACTCTCTTACCCAATTTTTAGTATGGCAAGGGTTGAGAACGGGCTTGATGAGGTATTATCTAAGAAGGATCTCCCACAGGCCCAGATAACTGATAGTAAAAATTCAAATCTTTTTTACTTTTTCACTGGCAGGCTCAAAGACTTTAGCAGAGGGAAAATGAATTTTTTTGGAGATGAAAGAGTATATGTTTATGACCCGAAACTAAAAATGAACACTTTGAAAGCCGTGCAGACCTGTATGAGAGTAATGAAAAACAATGTACAATTTATTGTCTGTAATTTCTCACCATTAGACCAAATTGGTTATGTCAGAACGTGTAAGGAAGAGCCCTATAGAATCGTCGAAGAAGTAGATAAAGCTGTTGGTGTCCTGTATGAGATATGTAGAGATAACGACTACACCTTGGTTATAACAGCGGATCACGTGAACTCTGGGTACATGAGAGACATCAACGGTAATCTCGTCGAAAAAAGGACAATTGGCAAGGTGCCGCTCATAATCTGCAGCAACGAGGTAAAGAGCAAGGGATGTGAAGAAAGATCGGTTGGCACAGACTACTCACTCAGGGATGTGGCACCCACTATTCTTCATATCATGGGAATCGAAATACCACCCGAAATGACAGGTTCCTCACTGGTCTATAAATAAAACTTGCTTAATTTCAATCGTAACCATATCTATCCCGATTATCAAAGTCTTATTAATGTTCTTTTGCAACCTTTATGACGGCACAAAAAGGATACAAAGGGTACCTGTACCGTATATCGTAAAGCGTACCTCTCTTGTCTACAAGCTATGCCTTCTCATCTCTCTAGTGTGGTACTGTTGTTTTATTACACATGTCTCAAAGATCGCTTGATTGGCAGATCCTATCACTGTTTAATTAGGGTCTAATAATCCCATTATAAATGTGGCCAGTGTAAATTAATTGGAATTTATTTAGCTAGAAATTGATTTGATAGTGAAAGCTAATATAACATATTGTTTCCTTAATAGATTAACTCAAAAGTATTTAAAGTCAAAACTTATGCAAACATAATGGAGGATGATATTTTAAGAAACTATCAAAATATGGTAAGAGGTAGTCAAGTTTCTCAGGCATTTGTATCTTCTGACTATAAGACTGGCGTATTATCGACTCTTCTTCAAGATGAGAATGGAATTCCAACACTTTTTGGAAGGAATCTGAAGGATCTTGAACTAAATTGTCTTACTTTAGACAAAGACGATCTATGCTCACTATTGCCTTGTAGTGAGCTAAGAAAGCTAACAATAAATAGCTGCAGGGTGAGTAGCAATGTTGAGGAAATGGAAAATCCTGAAGGATTTGAGCTGAAGCCATATGAAGTCTGGATTTTCAGGTGTGAACCCTATGATAAGGATATGTTATATCGCTTGTTTGGAACTAGAGTCCAAAACATATCTGATGATATTAGTGAGGTGCTCAGATAGTTAACAAATTATTTAATTAAAACTGTTTCTGTTTAATATCTCTCCCAATCTTCCTTCTTTCTAACCTCTCCAGAGGAGTGGTTGAGCTTAGAACCGTTCTCAGTCCAGAAAACCCTCAATTCATACAAGTAGTGATTGATGTAGGGATGGCTGGAAACATTGTGACAGGAACGGATGAACAGAGCAATGTTATAATAAAAGTGAACATCCTGGTCTTGCTCAAGGAGATGTCCTACGTTTGCGAGGATCATGGGAAGATAAATAGAGTGAGAGAAGAGTGTGTCAGACCATAAGTAACGCTATGGGTAGCACTAAAAATGAGACTAGGATCATTCCTCTTCTTATTGATCCATTGATATACTCTGAGCTCTACGTTAGAAATGGAGTGTGTTGGGGGGATAACCAACGGTGTGGACATCTGTGAGGACAGATTTTAGATCTCTAAACTTTAGTAAGGAATGAGTCAATGGATGGATCTGGAAAGGCCGTTGAGAGTGGTGGATCCAGATCTGCACATACCATGGCACTTCTCCCCACCAAGCGTTCTCTCTGTGGAGTGATTCTGTAGATTTATTGATTTTCTCGTTGGAACTACAGTGCTGGGTGGTGGAAAAGTTAATTTTACACTTCTGGCCACTCCTGAAATAGATTTATGATTCTATTCCACAAATCAAACCTTTCACTTTCAAATTTACCTTTTATGGTAAATAATTATATCGTAAAAAAAGAATATAAAATTAAAAAAACAAAGGGCATAGAGCATAAAAGGAAGGATGATTTATTTAGAAAAACTTTCACCACTTGAAGATGAGAAAAATGGAATCTCCATGTCCAAATTAGTTGAATTTTCAGAATGGTGTTTGAATAAATTTATATTTGTTGTTTTAACTCTTCTTCCTCCAATTAAGATAATGGGAACAGTCATTCTACTTCTCTTCCCCCTAATAGAAATGGTAATAATTGATAAGCTAATTAAGAAGAGCAATGAAGATAGATATACACTTTTATTGATGTTTCTCTTTCTAGAAAAGGTTATCACCATAATTTTCTCTGTGCTGTTCATTATTTCAGGTGTTGCAACTTTACAAGAGCTCATTTTCCTTAATCTTTACATTTTCACCATTTCATACGGAATTCTACTCATTCTATACCCCGCTATCAAATTATTCGCAATTTGTGGTAATGTACCACCTCATGAAGAGGATGTTAACGGTCACCTCAATGATGCAACCATTGCTTGCATGATAGTGTGCTTTGTTGTAAGATGTATCTTTCTCTCTGTAGTAAGCTGGAATGTAACCTTTCTGTAGGCAAGAACAAAGTATACTCACGTCAGTAACTTAAACCATCTTCAACAATAAAAACTTTCTTCTACCATACTCTCTCATTATACTTCCTGAAGATAAGACCTGGTCAAAAAGTTCATAGACACCTTACCGTAATCCTAGCTGTTAAAGTAAGGTTCCTCAACAATCATCCCTCTACAAAATCTTATTTTTTACATAGAACACCAAATAAAGGCATCTCAAATCCCAAAAGGAGATAATCCTAAATAATAAGTCCAACAATGAACACTTTACTTCTAGAAATTCTATACCTCAATTCTTGTATTTGCTCATCATCCTTAATAAAATTAAAGGATCTACACCTCCATCTACAGATCCAACTAATCTTTTAAATATCTCATTACACCTCTCCTTAGACTTGTCTATGAATTTACCCAAAAGAGTCCCACCTTTCAATAGCTTGAATACACAGCTACTAGAGGGAATGGATTGAACCTCCTCTTTACAACCCTTAAACTCATTTTTTATATCTTTAATTCTTATCTCATTCTCCTCTTCTACCACTCTCTTTATTCTACTCCACTTCTCTATCTCTTCCTTTATCTCTTTAATGTCCTTTATGCACTCCTCTATGTAATTCTTATCATCTAACTGAATAGAAAGATCACCTTTTATATTTTCTATTATCCTCTCACCTACTCCCTTCAATGTCTCATTCTTTCCCATAAGATGATCCACTAGACCCAATAACAAGACTTTGATTCTCTCTTCTCTCTTTAACTCAATTGGTACCTTCTTATAGAAATGATTAAAGGAGGAGTGTTTAACAGATACTTCCTCTATACCAAATCCATCTGCATTTTTAATATCATTCAATCTTTCCTTTTCTATTCTTAAATTCACTGGCACCTTCTCTTCCTTAACATACAGTAACTTGGGTGTATTAATCTTGGGAATTGAAATATTAAACTGTAAAGGGTTTTTATCACTCTTTCCTTTTCCATCTTTAAGTGAAAATTTAAATTTCATTTCCTTACTCTTAGAGATGCCAAGAGGTGGTTCTCTCCGATTATCAACGAGTTTAAAGATAAAATTATTAGAAGGAACCCTCTTATCAGAATCTTTAAATGCTATCTTTTTATCAACAATTCTCTTTATCTTCTCCCTAGCAGCATTACCCCTTCTAATTTTCTTATTACTTTCTTTTACATTCTCTCTACCCTCTATCTCGCTTTCTTGTAGTTCCAATGTACACTTCTCCACATCTCTCAGGTCCTTCCTCTTAAAAACAAAACCATTGTAATTTTCTAGCATAAAGGGGGCTTAAATTTTTAATTTACCTAAAAACCGTAAAAAAGAACATGGAAAGGCTTTATTTGGTTATTACCTCACCACTCAAAGTGTACCTCCTCCTCTTGGCCTTCAAATTTAATTTGATGTGCCCCAAAGAAATCCCTCATCGCTTGAATCAAATTACCTGACCCTTTGATAGTTCTTAACCCGTCCAAGTAGGAAAGAGTGGAATTTATAACTGGGATGGGTACTCCCCTTGCAATGGAATATAACACCACCCTTCTAAGACCAGAAATATTCTCTTGGTATATTTTGGTAAATAAATTGGTCAATTCAAACTCTAATCCTCCATTCTTAGCTTCTTTTATTATACTCTCCATTTCATTTAGGAAGGAACTTCTTATTATACACCCACTCTTCCATATCTTACAAATACACTCCAAGTTTATATTCCATCCCTCCTTATCACTCACTCTTTTTATTAGGTTAAATCCTTGAATGTACGAAAGTGCTTTACTTAGATATAGCGTGCTTTTCAGATCCTCATTTGTTATCTCTTGAGATGTTATAGCATTCTCTTTACCATTTTCATGTGTCTCGGAAGAGTGTGGGAAGGTCTTATTAGAGAATTCAACTCTCTTCTCCTTATCATTTGAAACAGCTCTGGAGATCACAGATTCTATAAGTAATGGACAGGGTGCGTTGTGTTCCAATGAGGTATTAACACACATGATACCAGTACCTTTTTGCTTGGAGATATCCTGAATTGAATCCAAGACATACTCTCCTCTGGGATGGTTTAGATACCTTCTGCTTTCCTCAGATGAAAATCTCCTTTTGAGAATCTTTGAGGATATCTCCATGAGATATCCCTTGAGCTTCCCATCTTCATTCCACTGAGTGAATAATTGTGAGATATTCTCATTTCCTGTAGATCTCAGAACTTGATATATTTCAGAGATAATTGCCATGTCCCCATATTCAATACCGTTGTGTACCATCTTAACGAGATGGCCTGCTCCACTCTCACCAATCCATTCACAACAAGGATATTCCCCAATATCTATACACTTTGCTGATATATCCTGGAATATCCTTTTTATATACTTCCATCCCTCAACACACCCTCCTGGCATTATCGAAGGACCATATCTGGCTCCTTCCTCACCACCAGATATCCCACATCCCACAAAATTAATCCTTTCCCTGTATTTTAGATATCTTTCTTGCGTGTCTCTGTAGTAAGAATTACCACAGTCAACAACTACGTCCTCTTTATCAAGATATTGCAGCAACTGCTCCAGAATTGAAGTAACAGGTGACCCTGAGATTACAAATATCAAAATAATCCGTGGTTTCTTTAAAGTAGAACACAGTTCTTCAAGAGAATAAAACCCAGAGATATTTTCCTTACTCACCAAAGAGTTAATGAAATCCACTGTCTTTTGAGGTGTTCTATTATACACCCCTACTTTATATCCCTTACTTTCCAGGTTTAAGGTTAAATTCTTTCCCATAACACCTAATCCTATTAATCCAAGATCCATTCCAGGGTCCTTTTTTTATATTTTAAATTCTTTCCTTTCTTAAATGGCTAGAAAATAAAAAAGATGGAATTTAATTATTATCAACATAACTCGACCATTCATTTACAATGTTTAGAACTACATCCATTCTTTTGGAGAGTAATGAATTGGTAGAAGTTAGGTTTTTTAAACCTTTCAAGTGTTTTAAAAGTGAATTGATAGGTCCCAGTAAAGGTGTTCTTTCATTTAAAGGGTGTGGTATTACCACTTCATCATTGGTAGATGGTGCATTGGAAGGAAGTGAATTAATCTCAGGATCACTCTCAATTAAATCTTTGAGTTTCTTAATCTCTAAAATTAAGTCACCGATTATAGCACTGTTCTTATTAAATGATACCTTACAGTTATTCAAATCAACCCCCACTAATTGTAGAAAATCATCCGATGGTTGGTTAATAAGAGATTGTACCTTCTCTCTTAAATCAAAATTAACATCCCTTAGATCCTGGATTAACTTTATTAGAACACCAATCTCATTTTTATATTTAATAGCTATCTCTTCCACTGATTTAAACTCTTCTTCGTGTTTACTTATTATCTCATCACTCTTCTCTAGGTATAAATCCACACTCCTGATAGGAGGTAAAACTATGTTCTCAAAATCATTTCTTATTAAATTCATTCTTTCATTCTCCAATCTTTCTTTCTCCTTTACGACATCTTCTGGTACTTCATTTACATTCATTGTAGAGTAAAGGTAATACGAAGATAAAAGTAAAACTATAGATAAGATATAAACTAACATTTCTTTGTTTGTGTTCTGTCTTACTCTTTATATATCCATCATATAGACTCTTTATGTTCTATTTTTAATCTATTCCATATCTGGTTATATGAAAGTGATATAAAAATAGGTGTTATATTACAAAGAAATGTAAATGATGTTATGTGGTGATAAGATACACAGAGTGATCTCATTATACTACTAATAACAAATAAAGTAGGGTTTAGAGGGAAGAGGTAAGATGATTGGTGATTTAATTAAATAGTGATAGGATAGCAAGGTATTAAAGGAGAATGAAGGTTAAAGAGTCAAATGGTGGGGATGAAATGGTTTTATTGATATAAAATGGGAATAAAAGATAGAAAAGGAGAGGTGTGATAAGAAAGTAATACCGCATAGCAGGAATGAAGACTATAAGTTTTATATTTGAAAAGTGCAGTAAAAATACACCACAAGTGGAGTGGTGTATTAGAGAGTATCTACAACCCTGTATCCACCAAATTGTGTTGATTTATGTTCTCCCTGATATATGGTATAATATAAATGATCCAGGGTCCATGTTAATGTGTGGTAGGGTATGTGATGCAGAGAGGAACATAAGGAAAAGAGAGGTGGGGATCTTTCTTAATGTAGTAGAAAGAAGGTTTATTAAATCTTTTAGCGGTGATCTGAAAATTACTAAATTGGTGTTGTGTGGAAATGAAAGGTACAAAATACAGAATTGTCTCAGATCCTTAGAATGTGAAGTGGTTATTTTAGGACCAGATTCATCTATTTCCGGAATTAAAGGGGTCCTATTCGGTTCTTTAGATTCTTTCATTCTTAACAAGTTAAATATTCCCACAATTAGAGTGCCAAGGGTTATCGAAGGTTTAGGTGGTACGAGATAGATCCTAAATAACAAATTTTTAAATAAAAGTTACTAAAAATTAACGAGAATTGGAGAGATTGTCTCATCTTGACAAGAACCGTCCTGCCCTACCAAATGCTTCCATTTCTATAATAAAAAATAAAAATGCATAAACATGAAAGAGGATGAAATCCTGAAGATTTTAATTTATTGTGGTGTGTGTTATAAAAAGCTAGAAGGTAAAGGATTTAATATAAAATTGTATCTTACAGAGTGTATGCACACTATTTGTAAGGACTGTATAGAAGATACCGACTATTGCCAGATATGCCATCTCTCCACTATCCATACCCCTCTATCTAAGGAAATGATAGGTAAAATCACCACCAGTCCCTGTGAACTCTTTAATACTCCTTTAGAGGTGGTGATGTTACAGCTAAACAATGCCATAAACTTGATTTTACATTTACAACATGAAACATTGAAATATAAAGATCTTTTAAGGAGAGTTAAAGAGGAACTAGAGAGAGTTAAATTGGCAAATAGAAAGAATCCTAAAGAATTCTCTAAAAAATCATCATTTTTTAATCTTAACGTTTTTAAAGATGTCTCTAAGGGGAATAAAAGGATATTAAAAATACCTGAAATGGTAACAAAGGGCAGTACTAAAGAACAGGGTGATAAAAAGAAAAGAGATACAAACAAGGAGTATATAGAAGATGGATATACCAAAGATAGTGTATCAGTAGATAGTTGTGGAATATTAAATATAAATGGGTACAATAGAAAGTGTGAAAGTGAGAGATCACCCAATTCTTCAATTAGCAACACATCCAGGTTTACAATACCACATAAAGAAAGCATTTTCAAGTACATTTATAAGAGGCATAATAGATAACGAGTATAAACAATGGAGGATCCTTCTTTTTATTACTTTGTTTGAGATCAAAAGTTAAAACTTTGAGATGGGAAAATAAAGAATGAGAATACTCTCACCTATAACAATCCCTTTTATTAGCTATTTATTAAAGGTAGGGAGTTTTTCCATAATAACCGAAAGTAACAAGGGAGAGGTTGTAGGACTATCTCAACTCTGTGAAGTAAAGATTATAAGAAACGGAAAGAATTTGACACTTGAAGAATCTTTGAATTATAACACTTTAGCTTTAACCTTCAAATTTTTGGATATGACCTATAGAATGTATCTAGAAGATAACACTTATAATTTTAAGAATGATAGGATTTATAAAAGGTTCTCTTGTACCTATTCAGTTAGAATGTTTGAAAATGATGGGTCTTACGGTGTTATATCACTGTGTAATAACATTAAGGGTAAGTTTTATGATAGAGAGTATGAATATGAGATAGAAGAGGTGGATAAGAATGTGGAGAATAAAGAAAAGAATGTTGTTAATAGCTATAGGGAGAATAAAAATGGTATAATGTGCAAGATTATAAAGAGAAGATCTAAGATGAGATATGAACGAGAAGAGATAAAGAAGTTTAATAAGGAAAGCAAAGATGTGAAGTATTTCAAGATCTTCCTAATCAATGATTCTAACAGATTCAAGAAGTATGGAGACAATGTAATAGAGAAGAGTATAGAAATATTTAAAAGGGTTAAGAGAATTTTGGAGGGAATTGAATGGGGAGGGTATAAAGTTAAGTTTGTATTGAATGGGGTTTTAAATGAAATAACTGATATGGATGAAAAAAGCTTGGATGAGGAAGTCTTAGAGATAGAAGAGGTTGTATACGGGGATAAATATAAAGAGTTGGGGAGGGGGAGTATATCCCCTATAGAGGAGATAATTAGAAATTTACTCTTGGAGAACAACCAAACAAGAGAACACTCCTTGCTATCTAAAAAACTAAAAAAATTGTCCAAGAGATTTGACTTGGTGAAAAATGATCCTTTGAATTTAAACACACCACTGAATAGCTCAAATTTAGTGATTTTTTTAACCGAAAGATCAGAAGAAGATGACATTGAAGGATTAACCTTTATAGGAGGGGGATGTACACTAGGAGATAGTTATAGTATAGTAAGATTGAGGGAAGTTGACTCCTTGGTGTACCAAACTAGAGTTATCTCTCACGAGATATTACATAGTATGGGTGCAAGACACGATAAATATCTAATGGAGAGTAAGGGGTGTAATATTTGTAGAGAGGATGAAATGGGAGTAAGTAATGTTACGATATCACAGGTTACTAATTTCATTTCCGAAAATGAATTTGAAAATGAGTGTTTTAGTTTCAATAATTTATGTGGTAACGGTATAGTGGAGGATAGTGAAGAGTGTGACTCAGGACTTCCTAATGGATCTCTATACTGTACGTCTAATTGTAAATTAAGAGATGGATTTGAATGTGATGATTTTAACGGTAGATGCTGTGAAAATGGGAAGATTCTGCCCAAAGGAAGAGTTTGTAGAGAATTATCCAACAATGTTTATGAAAGAGAATGTGATTTAATGGATACCTGTGATGGGGTATCATATGAATGCAAGAATAGCAGAAAGATTGATGGGTCACCCTGTACTCTTGGTACCTGTAAAGGTGGTGTGTGCCAAAATAGGGAATTATTTTGTGAAAGGTCCAATAAAAGATACAATTTGGGGTGTTTTGAATCTCAGAGTTGTAGGTTGATGTGTAGTGACCATAACAATGTGTGTTCTGGGATTGGGTCAGTATTTTTAAATCTTATTGAACCAATAAATGTACCTGATGACATTCCATGTTCCTTAGGAGGAAGGGAAGGAGTGTGTTTCAAAGGTACATGCATTATATCTAATAGATCTAAATATTTCAACTCACTTTTAATTAGCTTTGTATTTCTATTTATAGCTGTCATAATAATTATAGCTTTTATTTAAGGTAAGAGGGGAACCAGAGAAATCTGAAATAGAATTCTCCATTCATTTACTATTTGGTATACCCTTAATACTTTATTTGGGATCTATTGCCATAGATCTACCTATCTTTAATAAACTTTGGTGTCTAGAGAATGCTTTGTAAAGAAAAAGGGTGGATGGAATATTTCAGTTATGGAGTAGATCATCTTCATAGCACCTGTTTCCTTTGCTTTACGTTCAGTTTTGAAAGTGTTAATAAAAGACTTTATTTAAAGTATCTTTCACGTTTAGCTTGCTTTTTAAGCTCTGAGGTGCTGGGTTCTTTTATCTTATCTAGAATACCAGTACCCTCTATTTTTAATATATCATCCTTAATTTTGGTGTTGATGCTTTCCTTCACAAATCTCTCCATCTGTGATTTGTGAACAACAAATTCTAAACTTGTGGTTGATTTATTGTAAGTTACAATAAGCTTCTCATCTCCATACAAGAAAAGAAATATAACTAGATCATTAAGAATATCACTCCAACCTCTAGTAAGGTTATACTTTAAAGTATATATGCAATACAACTCAATAAAATCAAAATATTCCTTTTTAACCTTTTCAAAATCTTTAATTTTCATATTTCCCATTTCCTGGTTAACACCCGTTTTATTGTAAAGCTTTAATGAGTAAATCAAAGATGGAAATGAAGATAAACTTAGAACATTTGTAATTCCATTATCAGAGTAAATTGAATAAGGAAATAATGAATTGTAGTGCTCACCAGCAATAGCTTTTTCTTTGTCCTCTATTAATATCAAAGATTTACCATTATAAGTTGCCACAATATACAATGGTAATGTAACGGTTGAAGATGTATGTGATATGATAATACATCTACTAAATTCAGTTAAATCTTCCATTTTGATACCTAAGTTAAAAGTTAAGAATAATGGAGAACTTATCTTATAAGTTATATTTGATGAATTTGTTTTAGTTATTAACGTGGGATAAAATGTAAATGAAATTTTTAGCATGTTGTTCTCTGGTTCTAATCCATCTAAAATACCCTTATTTTTCTTGTCATTTTTTACTGCTCTAGCAACTAAAACGATAAATATAGTTGCTAATAATATTGATCCAATGATGTAAAAAATTTTCTTGTTCCTTCTCTTCCTATCCTCCATTATTTCAATGACTCCTTTTTTAAAATTAATATTAACGGTTAAAAATAGGGAGAAATTAGTACCCCTTTTTGGGGTCTTAATTATTTTTTGTTATCCCTTTTTTGAAGATGAAAAGATAAACAAAATGATATTGAATCATAAGAAAGATTTTTTTAAATGAAATCAACTTTATTTATTGATCCTGTTGTATTTAGAATAAGTAGGGGTCTTTATGGGGGGCAAGTAGCCAAGTGGGCTGGCCTCAAGATCGCAGGTCCGAGGTCCCGGGTTCGAGCCCGGGCGAGGTGGTAGATCCCTCAAAACCCGGCGGTGGTGAGTAAGCTGGGTGCTCCTGGGGAGGGGGCGGCAAGCTGCTGCCGCAGCACGAGTTGGTGTGTTCTGTCTCTGACAGAGCCACGACGGTAATGAGGTGCAGTACCACCTCCTCACCACCCTCCACCAAAAATTATCCCTAGAACCAAAGGGCACAGCCCATGGTCAGCGCTAGTTGCGCAGTGGATCAATAAATAAAGTTGATTTCGTTTAAAAAAAATATGATTTTGATATTGTTTATAATTCTGGAAGTAAAAATAATGCTGCAGATACTTTGTCTAGGATTTGTACTATTAGTTTGAGTAATAACTATCTATTGAATGAAGATGGTGAGGAAAAGTTGTGTGAGGAGGAAAAGGTGGAACAGATACATAAACTTCTAGGTCATGCTGGAATTGAGTCTACGTATTTACAGTGTAAGAAGGAATGCTCAAAGAAAAATCTTTTAGAAATTATTAAGAAGGTGATTAAAAATTGTGAAATATGTGGCAAGTTTGGGAAACAAGAAGTCTTCAAAACGTTTCCGACTAATTTTGTAAAAACATTTGAAATGATCGGAATTGACACCATAGGGCCTCTTTTTAAAAAAAAACGATAAAAGATACATCTTAATAGCTACAGATTATTTCACACGTTGGTGTGAAGCCATAGCTGTTAAAAATAAGGAAGCTAAGATTGTAGCAAAGTTTCTTTTAGATAAAATTGTTCTTAGATATGGACCACCTAAGATTATTAGATCTGATAGGGGAACAGAGTTTCTAAATGAAGTTATCAAAGAACTAAAAGAAGTGGGGGCAAGTAGCCGAGTGGGCTGGCCTCAAGATCGCAGGTCCGAGGTCCCGGGTTCGAGCCCGGGCGAGGTGGTAGATCCCCCAAAACCCGGCGGTGGTGAGTAAGCTGGGTGCTCCTGGGGAGGGGGCGGCAAGCTGCTGCCGCAGCACGAGTTGGTGTGTTCTGTCTCTGACGGAGCCACGACGGTAATGAGGTGCAGTACCACCTCCTCACCACCCTCCACCAAAAATTCTCCCTAGAACCAAAGGGCACAGCCCATGGTCAGCGCTAGTTGCGCAGTGGATCAATAAATAAAGTTGATTTCATTTTAAAAAAAAAAACTAATGAAGATATTAAGATACTTACCTTAACCGATTCAGAATTTAACTCTCTTGAAAGGGCTGATGATAGTCAATCAAAGATCTACCTGAGAATGTTGATAAACAACAAAGATTGCTATGCCTTATTGGATTGTGGTGCAACAAAATCCTACATCTCTAGGGATTTCGCTATCAAAAACAACTTTGAGCTCCACAAAACTGGTAATAAGGTCCATATTACTCAAGCACTTGGTACAGAATCACTAGATCTGGTTACCACAACTTGTCAAATTCAAATCCATAACGAGATCAATGAATTGGAATTTCTAGTCGTACCAAACTTAAAAGAAGACATTATGATAGGATTTGACTCAATGATTAAACTAGGAATCGAGCTATCCTGTGTAGATAAAGTTGTAAGATTGAACAACACCTACACTATACCATTCTCCCAATGTAGGAGACATGATGTCTTTGCTTCTGAGGAAAAACTGATCTTACCAAATGAAATCAATATGTTGGAAGTACATTCAAATTCACAAGGATTTATTGAGGACAATCATCCTGATTTTTCCACTCTTGAGAATATTTTGATCTTTGAATCAACCAACATCATTCCGATATATAATACCGGAAGAAAACCACTAAAGATTTATCCTGGATCACCTTTATTTTCTGTAGTTCCTTTAACGAAACCTCAACAAAAGATTTCTTCTAACAATGTTGTATCTCTCAAATACACGGATGAGCTAACTACTTTAAACCATAATAGTGAGATAAATTTGCTAGTTGATTGGTATAATAAAGAAATTGCCAAGAAAGTGAATGAACCAGCACTTGGAGTAAGTCATAAAATTGTTTTATCTAAGGAATGTAACCCAAAATTTATCAGAAATTTTAGGATGGATAAAGCGAAAAAGAACTTTGCTATTGATCAGGTAAACGAGCTTTTAGAGCAAAATAGAATTCAAGAATCATCAAGCCCCTGGAACTTTCCATTAGTGATTGTCAAAAAGGCAGATGGTAGCTTTAGGATGTGGATTGACTTTAGACAACTAAACGAAATAACTGTCAAGGAGGTTACACCACCTCCTCTGATCGAAGAGTGTTTAGACAGTCTCTCTGATTCCAGTATTTTCAGTACTATTGACCTAAAGAATGGTTATCTCCAGATACCCTTAGATCCCGCTTCACGTAAGTACACAGCTTTTAGTACAGAGGTTGGCAGATACGAGTTTACACGAATGCCCTTTGGCTTGTGCAACGCTCCCTCAACTTTCCAAAGATACATGAATACTATCCTTGCTAAGCATATTTTAAAATCGTGTTTAGTTTACCTTGACGATATCATAGTTTTCTCCCCATCGAGAGAAAAACATTTAAAGGATTTGAAGGAAGTTCTAAACATTCTTTTGGAGAATAATCTTATTGTTAATTGGAAAAAATCATCACTCTATAAAGAAAGGATCAACTATCTGGGTTATATTATATCCCATGGTGAAATATCCGTTGACAAAGAAAGATTTTGCAACATAAGAACGAAGTTGGAGCCAAAAACGATCAAAGAACTACACACAATAGTTGGATTCTTAGGATATTACAGAAGATTCATTAAGAATTTTGCTCATAAGTCAAAACTACTATATGACATCATAAACCATAAGGAAAAGTTCAATAAGAACAAGATTGAGGACATTATAAAAGAGTTATCAGATGAATTATTGAATTCTACCGCATTTACTCTACAGAGACCCAATTTACCCTTTATCATCGAAACAGATGCTTCAAACCTAGCACTTGGGTGTGTTCTACTTCAGAAAATTGATGGCCTTGAAAGAACGATAAAATATGGTAGCAGAACTCTACGAGGTCCTGAACTTAACTATTCAACAACAGACAAAGAACTTCTAGGTGTGGTCTTTGCCATTAAACACTTCAAAGAGTATCTACATCAAAAATTTTTGGTTAGAGTCGATCACAAACCCTTAGTTTACATCAAAAGTATCAAGAACCCCATTGGTAGAATGGCTCGTTGGATCATGTTCCTCTCAAGTTTTGATTTTGATATAAAATACAAACCTGGTAATTCTAATGGAGCAGCTGATGCTCTCTCTAGGTTATTTCTTGCTGAAGGAAATCAAACAGATACTTTCACTAACGATGATGAAATTAAGAAGAGGATTACAGAAGGTCATACCATGATTGGTCACGGTGGAATAGAACCCACCTATCTCTATTGTAAGGGTTCCTTACAGACTAAAAATCTGTACAAACTAGTAAAGGAAGTGGTTAAAACTTGTGATGTTTGTTTAAGATTCAAAAAGAGCGAGAAATTCAAAATCCAACCAACTCCCCCGATGAAAACCTTCGAAATGATTTTTTTTTTTTTTTTTTTTAAAATGAAATCAACTTTATTTATTGATCCACTGCGCAACTAGCGCTGACCATGGGCTGTGCCCTTTGGTTCTAGGGAGAATTTTTGGTGGAGGGTGGTGAGGAGGTGGTACTGCACCTCATTACCGTCGTGGCTCCATCAGAGACAGAACACACCAACTCGTGCTGCGGCAGCAGCTTGCCGCCCCCTCCCCAGGAGCACCCAGCTTACTCACTACCGCCGGGTTTTGGGGGATCTACCACCTCGCCCGGGCTCGAACCCGGGCTTGGACCTGTGATCTTGAGGCTAGCCCACTCGGCTACTTGCCCCCCACCTTCGAAATGATTGGTGTTGATTTGATTGGACCCATGTTTAAAACCGAAAGCGGCAAGAGATACATTATCATTGCCACAGACTACGCCACTCGTTGGTGTGAAACAAAGGCTTTAGCTGATAAATCTGCCAAAACGATTGCGAACTTCATTTTTAAGAAAATCATCTTAAGATTTGGCCCCCCGAAAGTCTTCAGATCCGATAGGGGAAGAGAGTTTATGAATGAAATTTTGATGCAACTCTCAAAGAAGTTTCTTTCAAAATGGAGCTTCACCCTTCCTTACCATCCACAGGCCAACGGCCTCGTCGAAAGAACAAACCAAACGATTATTTTGAAGCTTAGTAAGTTGATTTCAGGTGATATAAACAATTGGGAAAAATACTGTAACGGCGGTTATAAGGTGAGATCAATCGAATCAGGTGCAGAATACTTTCTCCATAGGAAAGATATCCAGAAGTTGAATAGTGAAGTATCCGATTTTAATCTTGGAGGTTGTAATTCAGTCTTGCAGATGCCGAATGGTTTTAAAAAGGGAGGAATGTCGCCGGGTCGAATAATTGGTTCTCCAGTTATTCACCTTAGACCTATAGTTAACACCCCTCGTTAACTATAAGTTAAAAATTTTAAATAAAGCCCTGGAAGCATTTTATTGAGAAAGATGTCTGCAAGAAGAAATCCCATTCCGCCACCAGCTGACAGTTATAAGGTTAGATCATTGGAAAAGGATGTGGAATATGTATTGACAAAAAAGGATTTGAGGAAAATAGGAGAAGAGGATAGGTATGACTCTATTTTGTTGGACCAGGAGGAATTTAAGGGGGAAGGAATGTTGCCGGATAAAATGGTATCGAAACCACATATTATCCTCAACCCCCATTCCTAAGGTAGGATTAAGGGCGATTATATTTAATAGTTGTTGGGGTTTGAACCCCTATTAAATAAAACCTTTACATGGCGCTGGCAGCAATTAGAAAAAGGGAAACAAGAGAATCCCGTGGCCAAATGGTCAGAAGATTATTAAAACAATCAAAGGTGATTGTGTTTGAGTTGAGGAAAATAGAAGGTGTTGAAGAGGAAGAGATACCCATTGCGAGATGCTGGGTTAAAGCTGGTGATGAATTAAAAGAATTCATCATGGAGGAATGTGAGGAATTTTCCAATTGGAAGGAAGTTTTAAAATGCCTAGATGAAATGGTAGAGGTAGAGAGGCTTAAAGAAGAGGAAGATGACAAAAACAGACTGAAGGAAGAGTTGGAAAGATTGAAGGAGGAGAACTCCAAGCTAAAGAATTGGAAAAGAAGGAATGAGGATAATAAATGCTATAAATGTGGTACCTCGGGGCATATAGCAAGATACTGCAAGGTGGTGGTTGAAGAGAACCCGAAAGATTTAGGTAAAAGGAGTTCATCATATTTTTTAATTCTAAATTTCACTGTGACCTTTCTGGAGAAAAGGAGGAATTTCCAGCAGACCGAATGGAAATTTACAAAAACATTCAAGAGGATGTAGAAGGAAAATTAGCGGCAAAAAGAATGAAGGAGGATAAAGAAATCACTATATTGTTAAGTAGATATCCTGATGTTTTGGAGGGTACGGATAAGCCTATAACATTTTATAAAGGAGAAAATGTAAGATCCCTACTAAGAGAGGTGAAAAAGTGGTGAAAAGAGGACAAATAGTACCACAGAATCTTAGGGGGAAAACTAAAGATTATTTGGCAGGTTTAGAGAAAAGAGGAATAATAAGAAGATCTAATTCGGAATGGAGAAACCCAATAAGATCTATAGAAAAACCAGATGGTGGAGTAAGAATTGTTAGCAATTTGATTAGTTTGAATGACCTGGTGGAGAAAGATCCCTATGAAATTCCAAACATAAGAGATGTTGCTAGAGCAGCTCAAGGATCAAACTGGTTCACAGTAATAGATCTAAAAGAAGGATTCCATCATATTGAGATAAATGAAGAGGACAAAATGAAGACAGCATTCGAATTTGATGGAAGAGTTTATGAATGGTGTTCTATGGTCATGGGATTTAAAAACACCCCGCAAATACTACAAAGGATCATGAATAACATCCTAGATGAATTCAGAGGAAAAGGAGTGGAGGTATATTTGGATGATATAGTAGTACACACCACTAACTACAAGGATCATGATATATTGTTGGAAAAGGTTTTGAGGAGATTTCAAGCACACGGTATGAGAATAAACCCTAAAAAGATTCAATAAACAAAATAAGGTGAAATTACTAGGGGTAATTATAGATGGGAAAACACAGAAACCTTTTGAGATAAAGAAAAACGAAGCGCTGGAATTTAAGAAACCAGAAAACATAAAGGAAATGAGAAGATTTTTGGGATTAATGGGTTGGCTCAGGGATTTTATAAAAGGTTATACTGATTTAACTATAGCCTTAACTGATAGTCTGAAGAAGGGTAAGAAATGGAAATGGGATGAAGAGATGGAAAGAGAATTTAATGAGGTGAAGGAAACATTGAGAAAGGCAAAGGAATTAATTCTACCAAATTACAATAAAGAGTTTAGATTAAAAACAGATGCATCAGACACAGGTTGGGGTTTTACTACAAAAGAATAGGGAGAAGAATTGGACTCCAATACAATGGACTTCGAAGAAGCTAACACCTGCGGAGAAACGATACTCTATATCTGAGAAAGAAATGTTAGCTGTCTTTTTGGGAATAAAGAAATTTGAGTATGAATTGAGAGAAAGGAAATTCCATCTCATGACAGATCATAAAGCACTGGAAGAAATAAGGAATAAACCTTTTTTTAATAACAATAGTGTTGTACCCAGATCGGGAACAACAATGATCCCAATCAATAAAGAAATTTCTAGAAAAAGGAAATTTCTAGAAAAAATAAAAATATAAAAATAATAACGGAAGAAGGGGGGATGGAAAAGGGAAACAACAGGAGGAAATACTTAAATAAAGAATTAAGTTATAATCAACGTTCCAATACCCGTGGAGGGTATAACATGCTGAATTCAGCAGAACAAGCTATTGGAACTAACGAACAAAGAACAAAGAAGTTCTTAGATATGTCAACACTGATGGATGTGCTAACGGACTGCACAGGAAACAGAAGACAGAAGGTCAAGTTTGAAATACCACTAGAAGGAACTGGTATTAAAGGATTAGAATTCGAAATAGAAAAATTGGAAAAAGTAGAAAAACAGAATGTATTGGATTGGATAAAACAATTTAAAGAAATTATAGAACTGAATGGATATAACGAACAGCAAGCCCTACGGATATTAAATACTTTAGTCGGAAAGGAGATACGAGCCAATATTAGTAAATGTCCTACGATAGGCATAGCATTAGAAACCATAACTCGGTTATCTTATAACGAACATCGATTCCCAGCGTTACTAGAAGAACTTAAACAGCTAAAATGTAACAGGAATACACCACTGAGGAACTATGTAGAAGAATTTGATAAGATAATTATACAGTGTAATGCATGTATGAATAAAGCCAATGAACTTACAGAAAGGGAAATAAAAGCATATTTCATGCAAGGATTACCACTGTGGATGCAAGAAGAAGTATGTAGACACCCAAGGCTCCCAACGCAAGAACTCATACAAATACTGGAGAGACTAGAGGAAGTAAGAAACAAGATCAAAGTAGTATCTGAGGAGAAAAGGACAAAGAAATTACAAAAGAGCCATAAGACAAGGGACTACGAGCGAAGAAATAGTTGGAGGTATGAAAATAAAGGTGAAACCAAAAGAGGAAGGGAAGAGACAAAAGTTCTTATAGAAAGAGACAAAGCTCCAGCGAAACTAGAACTGAACGGACAAATAAAGGAGAAAGATGTCAAAATAACAATAGATACTGGGGCAGTGTCCAACTTTATCTCTGAAGAACTAGTCAAGGAATTAGATATAACAACGAACGATCTAAAGGAGGAAACAACCACGATACTAGCAAATGGAACAGAAGCTCTAATCTCAAAGAAAGGAATGATAGAATTAACAATAGAAGGAATAAGAAATCAGGTGTTTAAGATAGAAGCACTAGTATTAAAAGATCTTAGAGGAGATATCCTATTAGGGATGACATTCTTAAACAGAAACAATGCTATAATAAATCTCAAGGAAGGATTTATAACTATTGATGGAAGAGAGCTAGAGATCATTGAATCATGCAGATATCTAGAAGTGGATCCAGACCATAGACTTATCAGTGAACTAAAAACGATCAAAGAACCAGAGGATGCAATAAGAGATCTTGTCAACAAAGCAAGACAGTGTAACCCAGAACTAGGGAATATAAGGGGTGAAACACACCGCATCACACTGATAAAGGAACCCTCAACAAGAAGAAAATGCTATAACGTCCCAGTGTTAGCAAGGGAACCCCTAAGAGCTGAAATAGAGAGATTGCTACAGTTAGGAGTAATCAGAGAAAGCAAGGGACCTTTTGCAGCACCATGCTTTCCTATAATGAAGAAGAACGGAGCGATTAGACTGGTAGTAGATTATAGAGAGTTGAATAAGGTAACAACTTCGGAAGAATTCCCTTTCCCAAATATTAGAGAACAATTGCTAGATCTAAAGGATTCAACATTCTTCAGCCAAATAGATTTGGACAAGGGATATCACCAGATAAGGATTCATCCAAAAGACACCTACAAAACAGCCTTCACTTGCCCTATGGGACTATATGAATACACAAGACTACCATTTAGATTGAAAAATGCACCAAAAAGCTTCCAAAGAGTAATGATGAATATACTAGGAAAGCTCTCATATGTTAAGGTATTCTTGGATGATATACTAATTCATAGTAAGACAATCGAAGAGCACTACGAACACCTCAAAATGGTGTTAGATATAACGAAAGAAAACGGATGCGCAATTAACTTCAGTAAAAGCAATTTTGCCAAGGAGAGCGTGACCTATCTAGGATATATCGTTGATAATAAAGGAATAAGAGCAGACATCGAGAGAGTTAAACACTACAAGAACGAAGGACCACCTAGAAATGTTAAACAAGTGCAGAGATTGGTGGGTTTCATAAATTGGTTCCGAGACTTTATACCGAACCTAAGTACCAAGATGAAGGTATTGACCGATAAGATAGGTAAAAGTAAGAAATTTATCTGGACAACAGATGACCAAAGAGTTAAAGACGAAATATTAGGAGAAATAGAAAAACAAGGGGGGCAAGTAGCCGAGTGGGCTGGCCTCAAGATCACAGGTCCGAGGTCCCGGGTTCGAGCCCGGGCGAGGTGGTAGATCCCTCAAAACCCGGCGGTGGTGAGTAAGCTGGGTGCTCCTGGGGAGGGGGCGGCAAGCTGCTGCCGCAGCATGAGTTGGTGTGTTCTGTCTCTGACGGAGCCACGACGGTAATGAGGTGCAGTACCACCTCCTCACCACCCTCCACCAAAAATTCTCCCTAGAACCAAAGGGCACAGCCCATGGTCAGCGCTAGTTGCGCAGTGGATCAATAAATAAAGTTGATTTCATTAAAAAAAAAAAAAAATAGAAAAACAAACACTCCTAGTACATCCGGATCATACAAAACCATACCAACTCTATACAGATGCCAGTGACCTTGGAATAGGGGCAATACTCAAGCAAGAAGAAAAGGTAATAGGATACTATAGCAAAAAATATACAAAACCGGAAACAAATTATTCCGTAATGGAGAAGGAACTTTACGCTGCCATAATGGCACTTGCGAAGTTCAGGCCTATAGTACTGTGCAACAAGGTGACGATATACACAGATAACCTAAATATGGTATTCACAAAACGATTAGATACAACTAGGCTACAGAGATGGAAACTATTGCTAGAAGAATACGAGTATGAGATTAAACACATAAGCGGAACTCAAAACAAAGCGGCGGACTACCTAAGTAGAGCGTTTATACTTGAAGACTTCAAGAACCAAATAGATGAGATAGCGGAAAAACAAAAAGAAGCAGAAAGTAGCAACATTCTAGATAAAAGTATAAAACTACACCATAAGATGATATATGGAAAGAGAATACTAACGGACCAAATAGGTAGAATATACATACCACAAAATTACGCCAGAGAATACATCCTAAAGGCGCACAACATACTGATACATCCGGGAGAAACAAAGCTGATGAAAACCATTGAAAAATACGTGAACATACCCAATATTAGGCGAATAACTAAGCAGATAACTGAATGCTGCACACAATGCCAAGAGAATAAACCAAGAGTAGCAGACAAAGGAGAGATAACGGGAAAACTATCGGTGCTAGAACCAAACCATAGAATATGTAGCGACATACTAGGCCCAATCAATGGAAAACATTTTAAGAGTGATGGTAAATGGTATATTATATTGATAATAGATGCACTGACACGACTTGTAAGTCTGGAAGCAACACGAACAATATCATCAGAAAACCTTGCACAAATAGTCGAAAACGATTGGATAAAAATACATGGAATACCAAAGGAAATACTGTCAGATAATGGTAGACAGTATCTAGGTCTAGAAATGAGAAATCTGTGCCATAAATATGGAATAAAACAAATTTTCACAACACCCTACAATCCAACCGGTAATGGTATAGCCGAAAGAGCAAATTCCAGCATAGCAAAAGGACTACGATGTCAAAAAGGGGAAGAGATTAAAAAAGCCATTAAAAGAATACAAAATTCACTCAATGAAACATGGCATAGTACCCTAGGAGCAGCACCCACAGAATTAAGTAAGGCAGGAAGCTGTTTTAATCTAGGACACATTAAACCAGGCCCCAACATATTTAATAAGGTAAAAGAACGGATAAATTATCATAATAAAAAGGCTAATAAAAGAATAAACTTGTATCGAGATGCTAAATATAGGTATAAGATTGGACAATATGTGTATGTCAAAAGGAACCTCCGAAATGACAAGATGGACACTCTCTGGGATGGACCTTACAAGATTACAAAAATAAGCTCTGATCTCCAAAGAATAACGGTCGAAGGAGAAGATAAAATTCTATTGTAAACATCAAACAGATCAGACCATTTAAAGAAGAGGTGGATGTTGTACCCAGATCGGGAACAACAATGATCCCAATCAATAAAGAAATTTCTAGAAAAAGGAAATTTCTAGAAAAAATAAAAATATAAAAATAATAACGGAAGAAGGGGGGATGGAAAAGGGAAACAACAGGAGGAAATACTTAAATAAAGAATTAAGTTATAATCAACGTTCCAATACCCGTGGAGGGTATAACAAATAGGATCAACAGATGGATTGAGAAGATACAGGAGTTCGACTTCACCATTGAGTATGTTAAAGGTGAGTTAATGGGAGACGCAGATGCATTAAGCAGACAATTTGAAAATGAGGAAGAAAATAATAAACAGATAAACGATCGAGGTTGTAAAATAGTGGACAGAAACCGGGAAAAACACTGTATAAAGAAAGAAAAGGAAAATTTTTGGGAATTTGATTCGGGAAAGGAAGTGAGGGTCCCAGAGGTAGAAGATAGAAATAAGATAATTGTGGAAACACACCAAGAATTAGAACACAGGGGATTAGAAGCCGTATATTATAGATTAAAAGATAAACATTACTGGCCTGGGATAAAACAGACAATTAAGAATGTGATTAAAAAGTGCGAAACCTGCAAAGTTAATGTCGCCGGGTCGAATAATTGGTTCTCCAGTTATTCACCTTAGACCTATAGTTAACACCCCTCGTTAACTATAAGTTAAAAATTTTAAATAAAGCCCTGGAAGCATTTTATTGAGAAAGATGTCTGCAAGAAGAAATCCCATTCCGCCACCAGCTGACAGTTAACAATAGAAAGAAGCTGGGTGGGAATGAGTTTGTCACAACAAACAGAAAATTAGAAAAGGTTGCTTTGGATATGATCGATATGAGAGAGGAAGGGAAATATATACTAGTAGCAGTAGATTACTTTTCAAGGATGGCAAAATCAAGCGTTTTAATGAATAAAAACACAGAGAATGTTTTATTGTTCTTAGAAAATATTAAGATGAGAGGAATTAAACCAGAAGAACTCATTACAGATAATGGGAAGGAGTTTTGTAGTGAAGAATTTGAGAAACAGTGTTCTAGGAATGATATAAAGCACACCAAAGTGGGAGTGGAGTCCCACAAAAGTAATGGGAGAGTAGAGAGATTGATAGGCACTATTAGAGAAGGATTGGCTAAAAGAAAAGGTGGAACTCTCGAAGAAAGATTATCGATTATCGTAAATTCATACAACGATACGTTCCATTCGGCCATACGTTGCACTCCTATGGAAGCTTGGAAAGAAACTAAAGATGTGGTTACTTTGGAGAACAGCCCATTTGGGAAATATGCTGGCAGAATGAAAAAGGGCCATAGGGAAACGTTTAAAGAAGGGCAAGAGATTTTGATAGCACAGAGAAAACTTGGGGACACAAAAGAAATATGCCAGGGGAAGGTATTTTAATAAAGGAAAAGTGATCTCTAATTGCGATGGGGATTCTTATTTAGTCAAGATGGAGGACAGTGGTAGGATTCTTAAGAAAAGACACTATGATTTGAAAGGCTCATGAAAGCCTTGGGCGAGTTTAGACTAACCGTCTTCGGAGGGGATGTTGGGGTTTGAACCCCTATTAAATAAAACCTTTATATTTATTTAAATAAAGAATATACAACACCAAGTATGAAATAAAAACACAAAAAGACAAGATAATCAGAGGATATGAAACTAGAATACCACCAGGTATCAAGGAAAAAACATTGGATGAGATAAAAGAACTAGAAAGGAATATATCCAGAAGTCAAACTCAACGTGGAGAAATGCAGTAAGACCGGTGATAAAACTGAATGGAAAGGTTAGATTATGTCTTAATTTAATGATGCCAAACGAGATAATTGAGGAGAATGAGGAATATAAACCACCAAGAATAGAAGACATACTAGACAAATTGCAAGGTAAAGTTTTTACAGTAGTAGACTATAAAGAAGGATACTACCAAATAGAATTGGAAGAAAAAGATCGATATAAGACAGGATTTAAAATAGGAAAAAGCGTATATGAATGGAGAGTCATGCCTATGGGCCTAAAAACAGCACCAAGTTTATTTCAAAAGATCATGGATAGAGAACTAAGCGAATTCATTGGAAAAGGGTGTTTACATGGATGACTTGATAATATTTGGGAAGAATGAAAAAGAACATGACTATTGGGTTAACAAGATACTAGAGAAACTAGAAAGTAAAAATTTCACATTAAACAAAGAAGGTTCAATTTAAAAGACCTATGGTAGAATTTTTAGGATATAAAGTGGATGGAGAGACAATAAAAGTAAATGCGGAAAAAAGAGAAGAGCAGTGGAATTGCAAAAGCCACAAGAAAGATTTGCAGAGATTTTTGGGATTACACAATTACTATAGGAAGTTTATTAACAACTTTACAGAAAAGTCGGGTTACTAAGTGATATGTTAAAGCAAGATAGCTCTATGACAGAATGGAAACACCAAAAAGCGTTTGAAAACCCAAAAGAAGAACTAAATAAAGAAGTAGTAAGATATCTGCCAGGTTATGAATTAGCTTTCACACTAAAAACAGATGCAAGTAATGTAGGGTGGGTGCAATACTATGGCAAATACAAGAAAATGGAGAAGAGAGTGGGTTGGGCATCAAGAAAACTTCCACAAACAGAAAAAGATATGGGATAACGGAAAAAGAATTGCTAGCAGTTGTGTGTGGAATATCGTATTTCTCATATCATCCAAAAGGAAGAAGATTCACTCTAGTAACAGATCATAAAGCATTGATAAAAATACGAAAGAAACAAGAGTTTGGAAGTGATAGGATGCAGAGATGGATAGAAAAGGTACAAGGATATGTTTGAGATAAGATATATAGAAGGTAAAAAATTGAAGGATGGTTGCAATACCAAGGTATATGAGTCAGTGAATAAAACAACAGAGGAATATAACAAGAGAAGCACACTCAAGAATTTTACACAGAGGATATGAGCAAACAAGATATGAAATAAAGGGATTGGAAAGGAATAGAAAACATATCAAGGAATACATCAAAACCGTGAGATCTGCAACAGAAACAACATAAAAAAGAAGGATCTATCTTTATAACCACGAATAGAAAACTAAAGTTAGTTGGAATAGATATATTTATACCCGCAGAAGGTATATACATTCTCACAATGATAGACTACTATACAAGACTGGCTAAATACTACCCTTTGGAATCAAAGAGTACTGAAAATATAATTGAAGCAATAGAAGAATGGATAGAGGAATTGGGAATACCAGAAACAATAATATCAGATAACGAGCAGTGTCTAACCAATAGAGAAATAGAAGAATACTATAAAATGAAAGGAATTAAACATCACAGAACAAGTGTGGAACATGATGAGAGCAATGGGAGAATAGAAAGACTGCACAAGACAATGAGAGATGGATTAAGGAAATTATACAATGAAGAAGGGTCTTCAAATGAAAAACTACAGAGAATATTCAAAGCTTATAATAATAGCAAGCATCTAGCAATAAATACGTCCCCAATGGAAGCATGGTATGAACATAAGGAAGACCAGTTGGAAGAAAGGAATAACAATAAAAACCCGTATTCTAAAAAATTTAAAACAAAGATTAAAAAGAAGATAAAGGAAGGAGAAATAGTAGCAATAAAAAAGTTAGCAAGTTCTAAGAAGAATCTGATATATGAAAGAACAGGTGAGATAGTAAGGCAGTTGGATAATGATACGTAGTTAGTTGAGAGAATGGTAGGTTTGAAAAGAGATGCTACAAGGATCTGATTAAAGGAAGACATGAGGTCTAATAATATGATCAGATCTCGGGAGGGGGATGTAGTCACGGTATAACTTTATATTAATATTTTAAATAAAACCCCAACATTTGACAACACTCAACGAAAACTCGGAGAGTTGCTTGAAATCACCTTCTTTTATATCTTTAACTGTAACATCAAACACTTTCAAGCTTTGTTTTTTTTAAACGAAATCAACTTTATTTATTGATCCACTGCGCATCCAGCGCTGACCATGGGCTGTGCCCTTTGGTTCTAGGGAGAATTTTTGGTGGAGGGTGGTGAGGAGGTGGTACTGCACCTCATTACCGTCGTGGCTCCGTCAGAGACAGAACACACCAACTCATGCTGCGGCAGCAGCTTGCCGCCCCCTCCCCAGGAGCACCCAGCTTACTCACCACCGCCGGGTTTTGGGGGATCTACCACCTCGCCCGGGCTCGAACCCGGGACCTCGGACCTGCGATCTTGAGGCCAGCCCACCCGGCTACTTGCCCCCAATAGGTGGATATACTCACACATAGTGAAGGGGTAAATATACATACAATGATTGGTTATTATACTAGAGGTGCAAGATTCCATGGATTGAGATCTAAAACACTATAAATATTGTTGAGGATAGTGAAAATTGGATTGAAGAATTGGGTACACCAGAAATGATAGTGTCCCACGGGAAGGAAGTAATATTTTGTTATTGAGCTTCTACACTCAAAAGATGTTAAGCATCATAGACACGATTGGAACATGGTGAAAGTAACGGAAGAATTGATATATGGAGTAAGGAAACCACACAGATTATACAATAAACAAAAAAATTGAAAAGATAGTTGAACTTACAACCATAAATACAGGATTGGGAATGACACGATGGAAAGGATGGGTAAGACAAGGAAAGAGCAGTTGGACAAGAGAAATAGAGTAATGATGAAAGACGCTATTTAGAACGAGAATAGGAAGAAAATAAAAGAAGGTGAAAACGTGGGGATACTAGCAAGTACAGGAAAAACACGAATATATGAGAACGGGTGTAAAAAACAATTTGATAATGATGGGTGTTTAGAGAGGAAAGGGAAGGGTAGGAAAAAGATTTCATTCAGACTTAAAATGTGTTGAGGGATATAATTTCTTATTCCAGAACCCCAGAGAAATGGTTATAATAAACAAATGAATTACCATAACATGGCGTCAGCAGCAGATTTCAAGGATTCAAGAGGATCCAATGACCAAGAGATTAATAATCTACTTTTAGAAGCAAAAAGAATATTATATGGGAATTTCTTGGGAGGACAAGGAGGAGAGAACTTAAGGCTCAGTGGGGGATGGCAAGTAGCAAGTGAAAACTTAAAAAATTTTATCATGAAAGAATTTACAGTGGATGTGCCATGGAGTGAGCTAATAAGAAAGCTAGAAAATACAGCTAAAGAAGAAGGTGAAAGAAGAGAAAAGATTATTTGAAGAAGAGTTTAGGAAAATGCAAGAATCCCAAAGTTTAAAATGGAGAGAGGAAATGGTAAAATTCAAAGAAGAAATGATACAAGAAAGGATTGCAAACAGAAGATCATGGGCTGGAAGAGAAAGAAGTTCAATGGGAATACAAAGGTGCTTTAGTTGTGGAAGCAGGAACCATTTAGCGAGAAATTGTACTCAAGAGGTACAAGATGGCAGTGATTTCTTAAACAAAAGGAATTCTAAGTACACTATTAATTCCCCCATTATGACAATGGAAAGAGATAAAAAGAGGCAAGTAGAGCAAAATATTGAAGGAGAAAGATCTCTTAAAACATTAATAAAGAAATTCACCGAAGTACTAGGCGATTTTGATGGCCCTGTTACCTTCTATAAAGGTGAAAGATGCAGAATAGTTACAAAAAAGGAGAAAGAGTTGTAAAAAAGGGGCAAATTGTTCCCCAACATTTGAAGAAGAAAACTGAGGGGGGCAAGTAGCCGAGTGGGCTGGCCTCAAGATCGCAGGTCCGAGGTCCCGGGTTCGAGCCCGGGCGAGGTGGTAGATCCCCCAAAACCCGGCGGTGGTGAGTAAGCTGGGTGCTCCTGGGGAGGGGGCGGCAAGCTGCTGCCGCAGCACGAGTTGGTGTGTTCTGTCTCTGACGGAGCTACGACGGTAATGAGGTGCAGTACCACCTCCTCACCACCCTCCACCAAAAATTCTCCCTAGAACCAAAGGGCACAGCCCATGGTCAGCGCTGGATGCGCAGTGGATCAATAAATAAAGTTGATTTCATTTTAAAAAAAAGAAGAAGAAAACTGAAGAATATTTAGAAACATTAGAGAAACGAGGAGTCGTAAGAAGATCCACATCTGATTGGCGAAATCCAATTAGGGCATTGGAAAAGCCAAATGGGGATATTAGATTGGTAAGTAATCTAATTGCATTAAATGATCTAGTAATAAAGGATCCATATCAGATACCCATGATTAGAGACATAGTGAGATCAACTCAAGGATCATCGTATTTTAGTGTAATTGATCTAAAAGAAGGATTTTACAATATTGAAATTGAAGAAAAAGATAGATTTAAAACTGCATTTGAATTTGAGAGGAGGGTATATGAATGGAACTCCATGGTGATGGGATTCAAAAACGCACCTCAGATTCTTCAGAGGAGTATGAATAGAATTTTTGATGAACTTATAGGGAAAGGAGTGGAGATTTATATTGATGACATTATAATTCACTCCAAAACAAAAGATGATCATGACAGGATATTTGAAAAGGTACTAATGAAGTGTAAAGAGAACAATCTGAAAGTTAATCATAAGAAAATTCAGTATAAATGAAATGAAGTGAAAATATTAGGAGTGATTATGGATGGAAAGGTACAAAAACCGTTGGAAATAAAAAAGAATGAGGCCTTAGAATATAAAACCCCAGAGAACGTGAAGGATCTAAGGAGGTTTTTGGGATTGGCGCGGTGGTTTAGAGGGTTTATTAAAGATTTCGCTAGGATAACAGTGGAATTAAGTGACAGTCTAAAGAAAGAAAAAAGCTGGAGATGGACAGAAGGGATGGAAAAAGAATTTAAACTAGTCAAAGAAGCTTTGAAGAGGCTTAATGAATTATTGCTTCCTAATTATGAAAAAAAATTAGATTAAGAGCTGATGCTTCAAATACGGGAATATCAGCCGTCCTGTTACAATAAGATGAAAATAAAGAGTGGAGACCTATCCAGTGGAGCTCTAAGAAATTAACTCCCACAGAAAGGAGATACACTATTTCAGAAAAGGAGATGTTAGCGGTGTTCTTTGGAATAAAAAAATTTGAATATGAGTTACGAGGTAGAAAATTTCAATTGATGACAGACCATAAGGCTTTAGAGCAGATAAGGAAAAAGTCATATTTTAACAATAACCGCATAAACAGATGGATCGAGTTAATGCAAGAGTTCGACTTTAGCATTGAGTATACTAAAGGGAAAGATATGGTCGATGCAGATGCTTTAAGCAGACAATATGAAGATGAGGGGGGCAAGTAGCCGAGTGGGCTAGCCTCAAGATCACAGGTCCGAGGTCCCGGGTTCGAGCCCGGGCGAGGTGGTAGATCCCCCAAAACCTGGCGGTGGTGTGTAAGCTGGGTGCTCTCGGGGAGGGGGCGGCAAGCTGCTGTCGCAGCACAAGTTGGTGTGTTCTGTTTCTGACGGAGCCACAACGGTGAGGAGGTGCAGTACCACCTCCTCACCACCCTCCACCAAAAATTCTCCCTAGAACCAAAGGGCACAGCCCATGGTCAGCGCTAGTTGCACAGTGGATCAATAAATAAATTGATTTCATTAAAAAAACAAACTGTCAATTTATTTAATATCATTAGTATTATCCCAATGTGAAAGCCTTCAACATTCTTTTGCAAAACTCAGTGATCTTGTATGAAGAATGATGATAAATACTAGAAGAAAAAAATTGATTTGCTCTAGATTTAACCATCCCTTCATTACTATAAACTGAGTTTTCATCAGGATCCTTATAATGTGGTTGTACTAGCTCAAAATACCCAACACTTGGCATACTTTCCATAATCTCTGAGATTTCATCAAAAGATAACCTAGAAGATTCTATGATAACTTTTCCAATATCTCCAAATAGTTTAGAAACATTAGACATATTTGGACAGTAATCATCCTCAATGTATAACAAATCCAACTTGATGTTAAGATTTATCCCATGTGCTATAGATTCTATAAAACACCATCTTAGATACACTTCTCTCAATCTTCTACATTGTAGCAACGCTTCAAAATCATTTCGTGTTAACTTAACAGAACGAACATCTAAACGAGTTAAGCGCTTGGATAACTCTGTTGGCTTATATTCATCTTCATCCTTGTATCTTAAGAGATTGAATAAAAGATTTTGTTGAAGTCTTCCAGAGTTAAAACGTAAAGAAGTTACTGGAAGCTTTCCCATCTTCTTACAATCACTAATGCTATTCTTACAATCTCCCATAGCATAATCAAAATGAAACTTAGACAATTGTGATAAACTTTCAAATAGCTCGTCTCCTGCTTCTAAATCAAACTCTCCAAGTCTACTACACCTTATTGATAAATCTCTAAGGACTTCGTTGTTAGTAATGGTTTTTAGATCATCAGAAGTGAGCAAATAACAATATTCAACTCCCAAAGTAAGAGATTTAAGAGATTTGGTAATGTTACTGTTCTCAACAAAAATGCTGTTTATTCTAGCATCATTGACACTTCCAAGAATAAGCTCGTCCAGCTTAAGCTCTGATAACTTTGATAACAACGTTAAAAGTGATGACTCGGTAGAGGAGATCTTGTCTGTAAAGTACCATAAGATAATACCTAATCTTTGTAGTTTCTTTGGTAGGTTGTCCAACAGTATATTCAGTTGGAATATCATTGTATCATAGGATCCATCTGCCACTATGCCCAATTCTTCAAAATTTTTCAAAAAGCTACTAGTATTTGGTGATCCATTTAAAATAAGTGAAGAATCACATCTTAAGACAAGACTTTTCAAGGAATAGTATTCTTTTAATATCCTTATACTCTCAGCATTGTTAAAGTTGAATCCTGATATGTTTAACACTTGTAGGTGTTTTTGTAACATACACTCTTCGTGTACAAACTTATAGTCTATATGTACACTAATATAACCATCTCTAATGCTATCAATTCTATCAATGTAAAGCTCACTCAATGAAAACTCGGAGAGTTGCTTGAAATCACCTTCTGTTATATCTTCAACTGTAACATCAAACACTTTCAAGCTTTGTTTCAATACTTTACTCTGCAGTATTACATCTAGGTTATAACATGCAACAAGCTTCAGTCTGACCAACTCAAAGTTGGTAACACACTGTAACTCTTCCTCTGATAAGCTACTCCATCTTACCTCAAGCGAGTTAAAATACTTCAAGTCGTAGAAGATTTCAAGCACCTCCAAATAATCTTTGTTAAACTCCTGAGACGAGTTATGGCATGTGGTTCAAAAACAACTTCTTTTATGTCCACTACCTCAACTTCTTTCTTATCCCCTTCTATCTTCAATCTATTCTTTCTAAACCCTGCATCAATCATATCTAGAAAGACTTGAAACAATTGTTCCATTACATTCTGAGTATTTGTCTTATTATCAATTAGTTCTTTATACATTTCACTATTTTTTGTTTTTAACCATATCACAGAAAATAACAAGCTTTGATATAGATTCTTCGTTTTACTGGTGTAACTAGTCAATTTGCATTCTTCGATTTTGGACAGCAGATCAACTACTATCCTATCTTTTACACATCTATCAAAACTTGCTTTTTCTTCGTTTAGCGATATAATCTTATCAAACAGCTCTTTTGTAATATCTAGTTGTAGTTGTTCTATGTTACTAAGTGATTCTCCAAAATGATACACTATCACCCAATCCTGCATAGGGTTAAAGTTAAATATGCCAATATCGCTGCGATTGTAAGAATATGTTTCTCCCTTTTCAAAGCTGATTTCAATTATTTCTTCTCTACTTCCGTACACAACTTGTAATGATATTGCAAGAACATATAACATCTATGGGTCTCCTTTCTTCTCTTCTTTTATACTTTTTTTTTATTTATGGAATACTTTTTAGTTCAAATAATACCATAAAGGATTGAATAAATTCAACAACCATACCATAAAAGATGATGTTGTATAAATGATAAATTGCTTTCCTCTCTTTTTTTTATATTTTTTTATTCTCCCTTGTCAATGTGTCTGAGAAGTGAACATCAAGACACTCAGGATGAAAGGAAAGCTCAACATTGGTAAAATTATAGTGTAGTTTATTGAAGTATGAACAAGTAACTGAGATTGTTGTGTGTCTAGAGATAGTGTGGATATATCCCAGGATCGAAGAGATGTATGAAAGAGTGCCTAACACAAGAGAGGCACAGTGCACAACTAGGCCCTGGTTCCACTCCACCACACCCTTGTTGTAATCTACCGTTTCTCTTGTTCTACACCCAGCTTACTCACCATACACACTTGGATCCAAGATCAGTGGATGGATGTGACACTCCCACTCTCTGGCACCAGGAACACCATCCTTGACCCAAAGTGTCTTCCCACACTTTCAACAAGTGTGATTTTGTGTATCCTTCATTAACACTACAGAATGGTCTTTCCTGCCAGTAGTGGTGTTCTCACCTGTTCAACTTTGTTAAATAATGTAATTTTTTATTGTACTTCTCTATGCTCTATCTCCTCTTTGTGTTATCTTCTACTTCTTTTATGGTTTAGTTATCCTAAGGAGGTAGAAGGAAAGCTTCCTGTGATTTACCTATGTTTCGTGATCACGATGGGGTTTATATCTCGTGGGCAGTGGAGAACCAGACACGATCAAGTGGACCTTGACTAGTGTAGATATATCTGTCAATGGACAATGACAATCTCAACAACTTGCAGTGTGGGTAAAGCACAATTATGCGATGTTCGGGTTATATGAACACTATCTGTTTGGAATTGAGGCTAACTAACCATATGTGGATAGCTACAGCCGGAATGAAGTTGGGATCGAATAAGTAAGGTCGTGACAGGATCCTCCTTCTTCGAGACCGACTTTCACGATCTTCAAAAAACTCAAGAAGTATCACAGCGTAAGGGAATGAATAAAAGACAAGATGGTCAAATGTGATATTTCTATACTCCTAACTCTTCTATGTCAAGATGTTTACTTCACTACCTCTCTACCACCCCTTCCCTTACCATGGATTGTGAATGGAAAGGTTGTACGGAAGAGGATGTAGAGAATATAACAAGACATGTGAATAACCACATAGAGCAAATGAAAGATGATTTTATGTGTCTATGGGAGAGTTGTTCCAGGTATGGTGAAAAGCAGGTCTCAAAGTACTCTCTGCAAGCACATGTAAGAAAACACACAGGCTATAGACCCTATAAGTGTGTGAGATGTGAGAAGGCTTACACCAGATCTGATGCACTGAACAAACACATGAAGAAACATGATGTGGTTGATAAAGAAGTGGATGCTATGTTGAGTAGATTTGTCTCTTTTATGTATCTCAAGAAGATCTATGAAGTGAAGCTAAGAGCGAAGTACATGGAAAGAGAAAGGGATATTGAAGCAATAAAAAGGGCTAGTAAGAGAATTCTTGATATTGTCTTGAAGGATGTGGGTAAGAAGATCAATGAAGATGTAGAGAACGGGAAGTGCTTTTGGGAGAAGTATTTACATTTTAACAAGAAGTAGTGTACCAAGAAGAAGGATGAGCCTTGCTTTACTGTTCTCTGAGGATGTGGTATTTCACTTTTGGTTGGTTTAGTGGGTAAAGGAGAATTAAAAGAAAGGGAAAGGGATCAGAGCCATTAAATTAAATTTACTGCTAGCAATGAGAGATCCATTACCACGAAGGTTTCTCTACGTAGGAACCAGGATCTAATCCAAGAGGACGATGATAACGACGTCCTAGAGTTAAATGAAAACATGGTGGATATCATAAGGAGACAGATTATCTCAGCACAGAGAAGTCAAAGATCGACCACATTTGTCTACGTTGCAGTGTTTTATCTGAGATCTGGGGGTGTAACGAGTTTTCACTTGGTGTCTGAAGATTCACTCCTAAGCTTTGTACTGTGTGATTCCAAGAAGAGCCCTGTTGAAAGGGTGTATTTTAACTGGTCAAGTTGTAGATACCGAGAAAAAGAAGCGAAAGGGTAGGAATGGTTATGAGGGATGGAGTGAGTGGGTTAGTTACATCTAGAGATACAGAGGTGAAAAGATCTGTGGCTATTGTGAGATTGGATGGAGAAGAGTACCACAGTCTAGATTTCTATGAAATGGTAAAGGTCATGGACAAGGTACTTACAGGTGAGATCCCGGTCTTTGGTTCAATGGTACAAGCTTGCTTTTCCGAGCCTCAGTCATTAAGAACAAGAAATAAAGTAATTGTTGTTGTTGGTGTGTTATTTGTCACACTTCTTCTATTCTTACTCTGCAGAGAGGTAGTTTCCAAAAGAAGATCCAAAGATTGAGAGTGGTGAGATAGTCTCAGTACTGTCACGATAACACGGTTTAATTATAATCACATCACTGAGCAAGAGAGATAAGAACGTATCCCCTGTACGATCAATCATTGGTATACCGTGATACCACACTTCTTACCTTGCTTAGACTAGTAGTACCCATTCCTACATATCCACCATGCAGTATTTTTATGTAAAAGACCCTCTGGAGTATTGAAGTAAGGTCAAGAAAGATACTACCCGACTTTCTACAGTCTTTAAAAGCATTAAATTGCTCCTCAATTTTGGGTAGTACCATTGTAACCTCACTTAGATACTTCCTTTGTTTTTTAGTGTGGGAGGGGTACTCTTATCAAGAGTGAAGATAATGAAGGTAAGATCTTTTTAGAGATCTTCTTCCCATTACGTAACCGAAAATCACCATCTAAATAGATACCATCCCCGATTTATAGTTCCCATCCCCTTTCTTAGTCTCATAGCAGTAAATGAAGAGGTTATAGAAAGTCTTGTCTTTGAAGGAGTTGAGAAACTCTCTGATGCAAAGATAGAATACAGGGAAGTCGTTATCAAATGTAGAGGTATGTCTAGCATTGTAGTTACTCCTCTCCCCATTAATATTTTTATCTCTATACCTCAACTCATCATCGTGCTCCTTCATTCTGGAAAGTAAGTAATAGAAAACAAAGAGATTGGTGTAGTGATACTCTACCAGCCCAACTTTGTAGTTCTCACCCAGAAATTCTGGAAATCTTATCATTTCCCTGAAATACAACAGCATTGAGTATTTTAGTGTTTCTTTGATTACCATCCTCATAGTACCATTTATTGTATCAACTATCTCTTTGGTAAAAATAAAGTTGATGTGCTTCTTCTCTTCACTTCTTACAAACTCAAAGATTTTTAATATCTCCTCATAGTTTAACTCATAGCATTGTCACATTCCCCATCTCTCCATTCTCTGTTTCTGTACATTTTTTACCCATTTCCACTACCATTCCAATAAATAGCAATTCTAGCATCTTTCCAAACAACTAGAAGTTAACAGGGAATATTTCTTACTTTATTTCTACCAAGTCTTTAGTTAGCCCACACCTCAATATTGTAGAGTAGTTAATATTTAATACTTCTCATATGTGATACTATTTCTAACTATCTTCCATTGTTCTATTTTACAGTAAGTCAAAATTTGCTGTAAAATAATACCATAAACATAAAATCAATTTATTTAACTGGAGGGATCCAAAGTTACCTTATAAGGTAATTTAAAGATTTTTCATAGGGATAGGTAAACCCTACCAGCTAATGGGATAATAATTTAAAATAAACCATCCACTTTTGGTTTATATAAAATAGTTAAAATGGAAATTATCTTTAAATGGTAATATCTTAAACTATAAATGTAAAAAGAGAACATAACCCTAAAATGATAGGTTATATAAAATTTGATATTTTAATACTATTTCTTACAGGTGTGTTGAGTTCCAACAATTTACAATCTTCACCATCTTTAAATTCTTTTAATACAAAAGAAGATAGAGAAAACAGTAATGTGGGAAGTACCTCCAATAGCAGTGAATCAACTACATACAATAAAAATGTAAAGGGTTCGTACTTTAAGAGAAATAATGTACCAAACTCGTCATCATCTCAGTGGAGATATGCCATGGTGATAAGTGATAATAGCGTTGAAAATCTACCAAATCCACCAAATACCCCAAATCTACAAAATACCCCATCATCAACACAGAGCAATTTAAACCATGAGGAGGATCTTCTTGAAAATCTAGAAAGCGATAAAGTTAATGAAATATCCGCTTCCTTTAAAGAGGTCATGGATACCATGTCATCAATCTTTTGTACCCTATCATTAGATGAAAGATGTAATATTTTTATTACGATATGTACAGAATATCTTCTTGGTACCACTCCAAATTTGGTCATTTTTCAACAAATTTACAGATTTAATGCATGTTTTAGATGTAAATTTGAATTCTTTCTGTGCTATCTAAAGTCAATCAATCTAAATCTCCATATAGAAGATGATACTCTCTTTATAGTTAATATGAACGAATACACTCTTGAGCAGATTAAAAATGCTAGTAAGCTTTATAACACTGAAATCACCAAAGTTGCATTCCTACCATCAACAATAGAAAAGATAAATAATTTAGTAAATATTAATACCACCATTGAATATCTACGTTTATTTCTAAATGATATTTTAAAAATCAGTGAACTGAGTTTTGAGAGCTTTTATTCAACAAGTGAAAATTTCAATTTATTAATTTCCAAAATAGGAAATGTCAAACATATCAATCTCTCCACCTTCAGACCTGGAATATCAAAATTAAATGAGGTATTGAGATCCTTATCTAACACCAATGTGAAAACAATAGATCTATCGAATAACAAACTAAACCGAGAAACATTTACAATTTTAGAAAAGATAAACTCTCCGAACCTTATTTTATCAGGTATTGGATTGAACAGACTTACCTTTCAACACGATGATAGAGATAAGATTTTTAGAATGAAATACACGGAGGGTAGTCTTTTAAAAAGTCTATCTTTACCCTTACTTTGGGTTATAAGATTTCTAGATTTGAGTAACAATAAACTCTCCTCAGAGGATGTTCTATCCATTTCTAAATTAAAGTACCTTAGGTACCTTAATTTGAACAACTGTGAGATAGATTCTAAGAATCTTTTAACAATTCTAAAAGGAGGAGATATCGGGTATTTAAAAGGTCTTAGTTTATTAAACAATGAGATGGATCTAAAAGTTTTTGAGAAATTAAAAAACTTTAAATTTAAAGAATTGAAACTTCCATCCTTTCCAGAGATAGATCCTAAAAAGGAGAAGATCGATCTATCTGGAATATTAAAGCATACAAATGTATTATCAATCCGTGGTGGTAGTCTCTCTAAGGAAAATACCACATCACTCTTTAATAGTCCTTTACTTACCTTGGAATTGGTAGATCTTTCCATAAAGAAGGTCTCAAGTGAAGTAACGCTAAAGAGTCCTCTCCTCTCCACTTTAAACAATCTAAAAATAGTAAATTGTACCATTAAAGACACCTTTTATGATTTAATGGAAAGGGCACCCTTTAAAAACATTAAGATATCCTTAAATAGAAGAGTCGGTCTTAGATTAGACCAATTCGCTCTTAAAGATGTCAAAACAATTAATTTAAGAAATGTAGAGGTGACCTCAGATTTTATTAACAAGATCAACTCACTGGAACATCTCAGATCCTTTGAACTCGAAAGATCGAACTTGGATAAAATTTTGATGAATCTCTTGATAGATAAAATATCTACCCTTGAAAACCTCAGGAGATTTGCCCTTCCACGTGTTCCTTTAAGTGCCACTAACATCACAATGCTGTCTAAGCTGCCTTTTTTGGAATTTTTAAATATTTCGGGGTGTTTCTTCAAAAAGGTGGACATTTTTAAAGAGACAAGCATTGGGAGTGGACTCTTTCTATCACTTAGATCCTTAGATATAAGCTACAACTTTATATCTTTAAATACTCTCACCTTCATTTCTAATCTTTCTTTAACCACTCTAAATATGAATGGATGCACCATTGAGAGTTTATTTACGTTTGGTATTACCCTCTTTAGAGGTAGCTTAAGGGATCTATTGCATACTTTATATCTCAATAACGTAGTGATGGAGATATCCTCCATTAAAGAGATAGTCTCCATTAAAGACATTTTGGAATCCAATTTACACACCCTTAGCGTATCTAACAGTTTAAAAAGCGGGGGTATGTTCTACGATGCACTCTTTTCAAATGAAAGTGTAAAGAATACCAAGCTATGCAGTCTAGTACTAAGTAACAACTTTATAGGGGCAAGGGATATTCAAATGCTATCTATGGTACCTCTTAGGTATTTAGAGTTGAGAAATTGTGCTTTAAAATCTGAGGATCTTTCACCTATCACCAAGGAAAGTATTTTAGGTGGTACTTTGATGGCTTTAGATATAAGAGATAATGAGAATGGCTCTATTGAGAGGAATGAGATAAACAATCTTTATAAGCTGGAAACTTGTGAGGTTAAACAAGATATCATTAAGGAAGAACCTCCCGAGCAACAAGCTAAAAAATCTTTCTCAATTTTCAGTGGGAAAAGGAAAAGAGAGAGTGTGAGAATGAATAGTACTAAGTCCTCTAGATGGAGCTAGTAAGAGAAGAGTGAGTTAATAAAAGCTAGTTTTAAATTCTTTGTTAAAGGGCCAACCCCTTAAATGTTGGATTTTTTCCTTTCAAGCAAGGATATCTCCAGTCTAAAAAGGATGTCCAAGAGACAGCTTCTCATACAGTTCACAAATGCATCGTACTCTGCTATCGGAACCTACATGCTGTGGAAGCTAATAGGGCTGGTCTTAAACAACGACAGTCCCATAGTGGTGGTACTCAGTGAAAGTATGGCACCAGGTCTGACCAGAGGTGATATTTTATTCCTTTCACCCAAGCAGTACACAACAGGGGACATGTGTGTATTCCAAATCAACAAGGGAGAAATACCAGTGGTGCACAGGGGAATTAAAAAGTTTGGGAACAGAGTGCTTACAAAGGGAGACAACAATTTATATGACGATGTGTCTCTCTACAGAAGAGGACAGTATTACCTTACACCAAGAGACATTCTCTCTTGTGTTAGGGGATATCTCCCATTCTTTGGGATGATAACGATATGGGCAAACTCTGTTCCGTATCTTAAGGTAATTCTGATCTTCCTTGTTGGGGTCAGCGTGTTTGTCTCCAGGGAGGAGTAGAAGGTAATTAAAGGTAGGTTCAACTTTTTATTTAAAGTGGTGGCACTGGGGTGTCTTTACCCTCTCTTCACTGAGGAATGTCTTGTACCATCTCAAATTTAGAGAGTTTGTCGATGATGTCAACTTGTCCCAAGAACATTCTTCTACAACAATACCTCTTAAACCCACACTGCCTCAAAGCCTCAAATTCAGAGTTATCGTTCTTCAGCAATTCCAAATAAAACTCCCATTTGTTAGATATCTCCTTTCCACACGTGAAGCACCTCACCGGTATTAACATGAAGGGGGGGGTGGTGTGTTTTAAGAGGGGACCAAAATTTTAAATTTTATTTTTTATTTGAAAATATTCTCTTCATTTTCTCTTATACCCAATTCACCCTTCACATCCTCCTTCAATCTCTCACCAATTCTCTTCATGTCCTTTAAAAGTTGGATTACCTCTCCCTTCTTGTCCTTTTCCACTTCAAATCTCTCTCTTCCCTTTAAATTGGAAAGCATCCCCTTAACTTCGTAGATCTCATCCTCTACAGAGATAAAAGGCTCGTTGAAAGTACCGCCACTCTCCATTACATACCCCCTCTCCTTAGATAATCTGAGATATATTCTATTAAACAGTTCTCTATACTTAAAGGTACATTCATCTATTCTATTTCTTATCTTCTCACATCTCGTCTTCAACAAACACACTTTGTCTCTTAAATATTCATTAGAGTCCCTTATTAGCACACCCACCTCTCTCTGATACCTCCTCCTTTGCTCCAACCCATCAAACCCTCTAACTATCACTGGAAGGTGATAAGGTGATGGTAACTTCTCAAGTGCACTGCTCCACATCTCCTCAGGAAAATCTCCGGGTCTTATTAAATCCTTACATTTGGTTATGTTGTAAAAAACGTATTTAAACTTATAATTCCTAGATTCCTTGCTGTAACAGCTTTCTAACCTTTCCACCTCCTTTTGCTTATCCATTCCAACCCCTCCACAACAAAATAACTTTAATTAACCCCTTTAACTCTTCTTAAAGGTACCTTCTACCTTACTAAACTCTAAGGGTACCAAGTACCCCTCTACCTCCCCCTTACTGACCACCTTCTCTCTAAGGATGTCCCCCTTCTTCACCTTCTTAACACCTCCGCTTGTGATAATCTCACCCTCATCAACAACAATGAAAAAATTTGAACTTTCCACCTCCACAACCTCCTTGTCCTTATAAAACTTAAAGATACAACCTCTCAGGAGAATTCTAAAGGACTCCTTGTCCATTTCCTTACCAAGCTTTGTTCGCTTTAAAGTGCTTTCCAGTACCTCATTTTTTTGCATTTCATTTGCTATTTTAAGGGACATGTACATCTCCTGTGTCACATACCACACCTTACTCTTCCTGGTACTTCTAACTGTGGCTGTACGGGGTATGTTGTGCAGTAAAGCTATCTCACCAAATAAAGTGCCACTTCCTATTTTATTTTTAATTACACCCTCCCTGACCACCTCAAATTCACCACCCTCCACAAAGTACATTTTATCACCCTCATCGTTTTCATTTATTATAACCACACCTCTCTCCACCACCTGTGGTACCATACATCCAATGAAATTCCTCTGCTGCTTCGGATTCAACAGGTTGAATAGAAAGCTCTTTTTAAAGCTTCTATTTAGAAAGAGGGCGGTTTTTTCATCCTTTTCGCAGATTCTTATGTTCCCAGCCGAGATATTCGCACATCTCCCAGACACACTCTTTCTCCTCTTGTCTTTATCTACAGAATTGTGCTGTGTGCTTAGTATCTTGTTATAAGACAGCAATTCTCCTTCTATACCACACTCTCCCATTAGCTTGTACTCTAAAACACTCCTAATCGACTCATCTAGCTTCAACTCATCAAAGTCCTTACCATTTAAATTGTACGTGTAATGAAGTATCACATCATCAATGATACTCTCCATACAGCACATAGTGCTACCATCCAGATTATCGCATCCCACCAGTACTTTGTCAACCTTTCCTCTTATTATTTCCTTTAATCTCTCACCTTCCATTCACCCTCTAACGGGTTAAATTTTTCTTTCCCCCCCTCTCCGCTTATGGTCCAAAGGATAGAAAATGTAAACCTTACGAGAGGGTTAATAATTGGGAGTAAGGCTATAAGAATAAATAAAGATAAAGAGAGTAAGGAGATAGAAAATGGAACCAATGTATCAACCCATAGATGGAAGGTGTATCTAAGGAGTGCTTTTAACACTTCTTTAGACTTCATACACACCGTTACCTTTAAATTACACGAAACCTTTCCGAACCCCATTGTTGTAAAGGAGCATCCCTTTGAGATAGAAAATGAGGGATGGGGTGAGTTTAACATTCAGCTAAAAGTAATTTTCAGCGATTTAAATGAAAGACCAATCATTTTAAACCATTTCTTGAGTTTGCACGGTGATAATGAGGGAGTAGAGGAGTGCATCTCTGAGAGATATGAAGAGGTGATCTTCAAATCACCCACCTCTCTTTTGTATGAGAAGATAGAACCAAAAGAGGAGCACAGAGATTCGAAGTTCCTGGAGAATGAGAGGAGGGAGTACAAAAGCATAGAGAGGGCCATTGAGTACATCCTCAATAAAATACAGGAAGGTGATAATTAAAGGGTTAATTTAATTCTTCTATGGAGAGGAGGAGTATCAGCAACAAAAACATCTAAACCACTTCTTCCTTCTCTCACTTTCCACAGGTCTAGCCACTGCTTCCACAACACACTCAAAAACCCTCTTAACATTAACCTTGTCCACAGAAGAACACTCAACAAAATGTGCCAGGTTATACTCCACTCTGAGAGACTCCCCCATTTTTGTGGTGACCGTATCGCTGTCCTGCACCATGTCCCCCCTTGTGTCTAGCTTGTTGCCCACAAGGACTATGGGCACCTTGTACGGGAGTACCTCCTCTATCCACTTGTTCTTGACGTTGTTGAAGGATACCACGTTATTTATGGCATAACACACCATGAATACGTCGGACTGGGGGTATGATAACACTCTAAGTTTATCGTACTCCTCCTGGCCCGCTGTATCCCACAGGGCTATGTTGTACCTCACCTTCTTGTAAGTCACTGTACAGCAAAAATTATCAAAAACCGTTGGCAGATACTCTTTTGGAGTATCTCCACGCACACTAGCACTTATAAGCCATGTCTTACCCACACCACCATCACCTACTACCACGCATTTTATATTCTCCATTTCCCTTTCCTTTCCCTTTCCTTTTCCTTTGTTATAACTTTGAAACACTTCCTCACCCTTTGATGTGACCACTCCCCTTAATTAAACCTTACCCTCTCTCAGGTGTAAGAGAATTGTTCTAAAGGCGTGTTTATCCAAAGATTTGTTTTTTATGATGTGCTGGTGCGACAAAATGGTAAAAAGTGTGTTGTTGTGATACTCTCCCATTTAAAGGGTTAAATAAAAAAAGAAATAAAAAAATGCCCTTTAAGTGTTCTAATACTTTAAATAAATTTAATTTAACACTTTAAAGGGTGTAATTAGGGGTATTACCACTTCTCCCCTTTAAGATACCTTTAAATGTTAATTAAAGTATTAAATAACACTTACCTAATGAGGAGCTGGTTTTATTAATTTTAGAGGGAGGTGTAATATAGCACATTTATAAATAAAAAGAAAAGTAAAAAAGAAAAAAAAGTAAAGGAATATCTCTTTAAGATCTGAGGTTTAAATGATGTCACATCAAAAGAATATGAAAAACAATGAACAAGAGAGTATTGGAAAGAATGTATATAGAGAAGATGATGTAAATGAGAAGATATATAAGGAAGAGAATGGTAAGTATATGGGAATGGATGGATATGTATTTGATGAGAGTGTAAATCCATACTTTTACGGTAAACAAGAGAATATTTACATTGATGGAGAGTATTCCAGGGAGTACCAAGGGGATTTCTCCAGGGAGTACCAGCCTGGAGAGTATCCCAGATATGATTTGAATGACTCTGAAGAGAGTAAGAAGTACTCTAGGAGAATGTCAGCTCCAAGTAATGGATACCTAGACGTACCCGTAGGTACAGATCCCATGGAGATGGACAAGATGAAGTTGGTATGGAAGAGGGAAAGGAATAGACTAGCAGCCAAGAAGAGTAGGGAAAAGAAGGCTGGCCATCTCAAAGAGCTGGAAGGCAAGGAAAAGAAGCTTGAAGTGGATCTTTACCACTTAAAAGATGCTATCTCGGATTACGACAACGTGCTCAAGGAAATTCTCCTTTATTTGGAAAGGATCGTAGAGTCCAAGATAGGGAAAGGCCAAGAGAATTTGATAACCCTCTTTGACTGCCTCTGTAAATTAAAAAAACCCGGTGATAACGAGAGCTGCTATTTTAAGGATGTGAGTGCCATCTTAGACAAACCCCTAAATGTCACCAATGAGAGGATTGACTCCATCACCATTAAGATTAGAAATAATTTAAATGAGATGCTGTCCAGGAGTAGGGGGGAGTAAATAAAGTAAAGTTAAGACATTTCTATACCACACCCTAACCCTAAAGGGGTATTTTTTGTACCCCACAATCAGTGAGATAGAATGATCCTAAAAATAAAACTTTTAGTTTTCAAAAATAAAACATTCCCCCAAAACAAAGATGAATCAAGAAAAAGCGAGTCGCGGTATAATCAAAGAAGTAAATGAAACTGATAAGCTTAGTGATAACAACTCCCAGGAGGACGCAATAGTACTAACAAGTAGACCTATCTCACTACAAAGGAGAATATCCCTAAGTAGGGGACCTGGTGGTATACCAGTGATAAGGGAGGTGGTAATAATAGAAACAGAACCACAGCCGGGTAGAATCTTTCAGCTGCTCCTGGCCCTCCTTATTTACGCAGTGATAATTCAATTTTTACTCTTCTTGTGGCATAAATACCACAAAACTAGCTGTAGAGTCTTCCAGTTCATGGCCCTCTCTCTCTTTCCTCCAATTTTTAGCATTTACCACGGGGACTACCTCTTTTTGGTGTTTTGTGTCCTTTACTCCTTCATTATGGTAAGGGTTTTGCTTAAGGTTTTAAAAAAGCCGATGAAGAGAGATGTTCCCAGAAAGACTTACCAAATATTTAAATCCATCTTTCTCATTACATCAATTGGCACCCTTGCAGGTCAAATTGTCACCACCATTTCATTTTTTATGGATTATTCCACACTCCTGATATACGGAGTTTATCTTCTCTTCACCTCCCTTTACTTTGGGTTGCTCTCCAGAGAAGTCATAGAGATGGTCAGTGAGGTGATGGTGCTAAACCTTGGATACTACTCTAAAGAGGGTGTACCTGAAAGATCACTAAAAAGTGATACCTGTGCTATCTGTGATCAGACCTTCACAGGACCTGAGAAGACACACACACTGAACTGTTCCCATTCATTCCACGAATTTTGCATAAAGGGGTGGTGTTTTATTGGAAAGAAAGGATTCTGTCCCTACTGCAAGGAGTACGTAAATTCCAGAGATATTCCGATAGATACTTGGCAGAGGGGAGAGCTGTTTTACTCTTCGCTTCTCGATGTTCTCAGAGGTATTATAATACTCTGTTTGTTCATCTTTTTACTGGTTATTTATTATCGCATCAAAAAATAAAAACTAAATCTTTTTTATTTCTCTAGCCCTTGCATGAGCAAATTGGAGAAGCTTTTCTCTCAGATCCAGCAAACACAGAACAGGAACTTGAAGAGGTGTCTGGCAAGAGATCTAGCTCAACAGGTGGAGGAGTACATAGAGGACATCCCTTTTATGTTGAGAAATCTTTATAAGTTGCTGGTTAGTAGCAGCACAGAGGATAGGAAAAGTGGGTCATTGATACTCCAGTCTATTTGTAGGTACATAGAGATAAGGATACCTCTACAGGAAGTGGAGTTCGACAAACCGAGCTTTGAGCTATTTGGATCCACTGGAAAGGAATACAACTGTGAGTATGTGGTGGAGATAGGTGAAATGAAGAGAGAGATATACAAGAAGGTGGGGATAGATCGTAGGATAGTGCAATTAGAAGATGAATTAGTTAGTGAGAGTGATATTTTAACTAAAAGAGAGAGGATAGCAATGAAAAGAAAGAAAAGAATTAGAGAGATCAAAACTGAGGGAGCATCTCCGAGAGAAGTGAGGGATTTCAAGGACTTTTTCATCTTTTTAGAGGAGGATCTTTTCTCTACAGAGTGGTATGTAAGACATGGAAGTGTTCTTGGGTATTGTAGCGCTATTGAGATGTGTGTGAAGAATGGTAGTACATCAGCTGTACCAAAGGTACATTCTATAACCCTTCCCAACACCTTAATTTTGAAGGTTCTTCAAATTCTGTATTCCGACAAGTTCACAGATTTTATTTCTGATAGGATAAGCATTCCTGTGAGAGAGGGATGTTCCTTTCTCTTAAAGCTTGTATTTCCTCTTCTAAAGAATCAGAAGGTCAAACTTTTGAAGGTTTTGAGAGGATTTTTGATGGAAAGAGACTGGCAAGTACAGTGTAGCGGGTTGATGGTATTAAGCTATTTAAAGCAAGAGATCTTGGAAGATGAGAGCATTTCATCTGAAATACCCCTCTTTTGTGGTATCTTAGTGGATTTGCTCAGTACATCTCAGGATGAAGACATAAAATATCTCAGTGGAGAGATACTTCACAGCTTTGTGGGGCACTTTAGAGGAGAGGAGGGCAGAGAATTAAAAGAAAGACTTTTAGGGATGTGCTGGGAGAATCTAGAACATCTGGATGAGATATCTATATCTAAAACGAGTTTTTTGAGACTGGTGTGTAGAATATACACACTCTCCACAACCTTTAATCCTCCTAAGTATGAAGAAATTCATTTTCTCTTCTCTTGCTTTAGATCCTCTGTAATGGAAGTGAGGATCTCTGTCTTAGAGGTAGTGAATGAGATATTTAAAAAGTGTATAGAATGCGGTGGGTTGGGTGATGGCAATGTTAACTTTACATTGGGTGTTGTAAGATGTCTAATAGAGAATCTTTTAATAGAAGAGAAATGGGAGATAAAGGAGAGATCTTTAGGAGTTTTGAGAGAGATTCTCAGTTCAGAATTTATAAAAAATGTGAAATGTAAAGTCACTCCTTTACTGGAGAGGTACTTTGAAGCGATTTGTAAGCCTTTAGATACGCCATACCTGAAGAGAGATTTTTTATGCAAGGAAGAGGATCTTTGTTTTACAGAGAGTGGGGTAGTTCTTCTAGGAAGAGAACAGATGCTTAAGGGGAGATGTTTGTACTTCCTAGGGTTGTGTGATTTCTTATGTAAGGAGAGAGTATTTGAGGGCAATTTTATTGTTAACAACCTGAAGAATACTTTGGATGAAATATTGCATTCCAGTCCCATGAGAGTTACGTTTTATTTACTACTCAACACACTCTACACTCCTTTGGAGATAGAATATCCAAAGTATTCCAATTTCTATAAAAACCTTCCAATTGGGGAGTTTTTAAAGATAGAGGAGGATAGGACCTATCTCTCTTACTTTCCCTTGGTAAATGAATCTTATACGGAGATCCTTAGAATGAAATGTGCCATAGATCTAAATAGGGTAACATGGATCAAAGCACCAAATTTTGATAATTTTTTTTTACTTTACGAGAGGGATCAAAGCATTGAGTTTTTAGAGCTTCTCAGTGGGGTTATTCTAAGGGTAGGTAAGGAGAAAGGGATAGATTTAGAGGATTTTGTTGAAAAGTTGGGGCGTAGAGTGATAGAAGAGGATGGTAAGAATTATCTCTGCTTCTTTAGTGTATTGAAGGATGGATTGTACTCTTTTAGACTTTACAAGGAGATGAGGGAATGTAAAGGTAGAGTTGTTTTTATATCTAGGGTTATAAAGCATCTGGATGATCTTACAAAGGTAGAGTGGATCTTTCATGAGAGTGTCTCTGAGATCTTAAAGGAGGACGTGTTGTATTTGGAGCGTGTTATAGAGATCTTCCAAGTGTTTGCCATGAGGAGTATATCTTACAATGAAAGACTTATAAGCGAGATATACCAAAGATTGGATAAACACGTTAATGGCGAGAATGGTGAAACACTCAGTGATACGGTCATTTATAACTTAATTTATATTTTGAATGAGATGATAGAATGTTCCAATCCCTCTTTTAGTGTTATCTTTATCAGGGTATTGCTAAAATTGGTAAATCAAATTGGTGATAGTAAAGGGAGTGTAAATATCAGATCTATTGCTATGGGACTGTTTAGCAAAATAATACCTTTGGTAAATCTTAAGGAGATAGATGAAAAGGTAAGTAAAGAAATGAAAGAGGAAATTAAAAAAGGTAGGGAGATGGTGGAATTGATGTACGATAATTCCAAGATTGAATACGAAATCGTAGGGTCTAAGAATGTGGAACTGAGGAATTATCAGGTACAGGGTGTTAGATGGATATATTTCATGTATCTAATGGGGGTGAATGGGGTATTAGCAGATGACATGGGACTGGGGAAGACCATACAGGTTCTGAGCTTTTTGAGCAGCGAGCTGTCAAAGAAGGAGAAGAATCAACCTTCTCTAATTCTATGCCCCTCTTCTCTAACCCACCACTGGGAGAGTGAAATCAAAAGGTTCTTTCCATCTCTAAGGGGTGGTTCTTACAGAACAAATTTAAGAAAGATAAAGGGGTCCTTGGATGTGGTAATTCTCTCCTATGAGATGTTTAGGAGTGAGTATAAAAATTTTATTAGTGAGAGGTGGTTTTATTTTGTGATAGATGAGGGCCATGTTCTAAGGAACAGAGAAACGTTGTTGTACAAAAGGGTTTGTATGGTAAATTCTTACCATAAATTGATATTAACGGGAACACCTGTTCACAACTCTGTAAGTGACCTGTTCTCTCTGTTCAATTTTCTGATGCCCGGGTACTTGGGGTGTGAAGGATCCTTTAACAAGGAGTATCTAAGGGTTATAAACAGTGCTAGGGAGATTAAAGCCAGTGATGTAGAGATAGAGATGAGTAACAGAAAACTGGAAGAACTACACAAAAAGGTGCTTCCTTTTATCCTAAGAAGAATGAAAACAGAGGTTCTAAAGGATCTCCCACCCAAGATAGTGAGAGATGTGTTGGTTGATCTATCGCCTCTTCAGAGGAGGGTTTACAGTGTTATAGAGGGAAGAGGGTTTGAGGAGATAAGCTATGGATCATTTAAGGGTAGTTTTGGAAGGGTTGGTGAGTTGTTGAAGGTGTGCAGTTACTTAGAGAGGGATGCAGAGAGAGAAGAGAGAGAGGAGGAAAATGTTTTGAGTAACTTTTGCAAGGTGAAGGCTTTGGAGGATATCTTTGGGTTATGCGGTGGAGTAGAAATGAAAAATAAAGTTTTGGTATTCTTCCAGAGAAGGAGGTGTTTGGAGAGAGTCATAGAGGAACTGCTAAGAATTAACCTGACCCTTGGAAATGTAAGGTATGGAAAGATATGCGGGACTGTATCCTTAAAGGATAGAAATAGAATTATCGATGAGTTTAGTGTCGGAGACATTCAGATCCTCTTTCTTACCACTCAAATTGGTGGGCTGGGATTGAATTTGACAAGTGCTGATACCGTAGTGATGTATGAACACGACTGGAATCCATTTAATGATCTCCAGGCTATGGATAGGGCACACAGAATTGGACAAAAAAACACTGTTAATGTCTTCAGACTCATAGCAAAGGGGACAATAGAGGAGAGGGTGATGAACCTGCAAGCCTTTAAGGTTCATGTAGCTGGGAGCATTGTGACACAGCAAAACACAGACATTGAGAGTATGGACACAAAAGACCTTTTGGATAGATTTAGAGAGAGTGGGGGAGAGGTGTACAAGGAGGATGGTTTTGAGGAGTGTTCTTAGGCGGCATGTTAAATAAAATGGTTAAAAAATGCACTGACCGGGAATCGAACCCGGACCGTGAGCTTGGGAAGCTCATGTACTACCACTATACTATCAGTGCTTGGGACCGCGAGAAGCTGCACTTTAAATATTTTAGAGGGGATGTCCAAATAAAATTTGTTTAGGTTTAGAAATTCTAAATTTCCTTTTTTAATTAATCGAAATAAAATAAACAAAATATTGCGAGGGAACATCAACAAATGGACAGATTTATTTTCAAAAAGATAGAAAAGAACTTCACTGTGAAAAATGAGGAAAAGCCCTATCTTTATGGCACTGGAGTGTGTGATTATCAAAGAAGCGCACCTTTGTATGAGATAATAACCAGACCTTTTAGGAATATTTATGTACCTGGCCTGGCAGATGACTTTTATAGCAACCTAGTGGACTGGTCAAGAAATTTCGTTATCTATGCTATGGATAACCAGCTCTTTTGCTTTGACTTTCTGAACTCTAGAACCTACCTTTTACACACCTTCAAGAATTTGTGTTTAACCTCCCTTAAAATAAGTGATGTTAGAGAGTCTGTGGCCATTGGTACCTCTAACGGTAATTTGTTCGTTTTAGATTTGAATTCTTTCAAGTTTGTGAGGTACCAGCCACACAAATCCAGGATTGGTACGTTGGAGTGGGATAGTGATAGGGTTATAAGTGGGGGGAGAGATAGATCTATAAAATACATAGATACCAAATCTGGTAAGTGCACAGATATACTCTCCCATCACCATCAGGAGGTGTGTGGGCTAAGAATCAACTCCACTAGTGAATTTCTAGCATCGGGTGGGAATGATAATAAGCTATTTATTTACGATAATAGAAGTTTTAAGGAACCATTGAAGAGGTTCTCTCAGCACAAAGCAGCTGTAAAAGCGCTTGCTTGGTCTAAAAGCTGCTCAAATCTCTTGGTGTCAGGTGGTGGGTCGGCGGATAAGACTGTGAAGATGTGGGATACAAATCTGATGAGGACAGAGCATGGCCAAAAGGAACCATCCCTCATTAAATCCATAGATTACGGGTCACAGGTATGTAATCTTCATTGGACAGGTGATAATAAACTGATAAGTACACATGGATACTCACAGAATGACATTAGGATCTCTAAAATATCTAATTTTAAGGTAGAGAAGGTTTTTTATGGCCATAAGAACAGGGTGATACACTTTGCGGTCTCAGATGACGAGAAGCACTTTGTTTCTGGTTCCTCTGATAGAGTCCTGAACTTTTGGAAGATAGACGGGACGGGAGAAGATAAGATGCTGAGATGATGTGAAGAGTTGCAAAAAGGCACTTTTATTAAATAAACATAGAACGTAACTTTTCTTCTTGTCCTATCACAAGCCCCTCTTTGAAACAGGTAAGAGGATGGGGGATTTAAAAAACGGAAGTTTTGGGTTGGAAATGGAGGGAAATGAGGAGGAGAGGATATTGATGGATAGATATGGAAATCCAATGGGTACACCACCAGAGATATATAAAGACAGTAGAAATTCTACGAAAAACCAGGAAAAGGGCTACAACAGGGAGTTTATTTTTAACCAGCCCCTTTCTTTTAAAGGAGAATTAGGCCACTCTTTAGAACACCTTCGTGGTGAGTACCCCATGGTCCACCAGCGCTACGAGAGGGATTATTACGATAGAGAGGGGAAGAAGGAGGATGAGAGTGGATATGTAAATAATGATCAGTACTTTAACGATTATGTATTTAATTTTGAGAGTGGGGGTGATCAACCGATCTATGTGAATGTTAAACAGTACGTCTGTATAAAGAAGAGGAAGTTAAGGAGGGATTACCTTGATTCTATAATGAAAGGTAAAGAGAAGGGTGGATATCTCCACGAGTCTAGACACAGACACGCCATGAACAGGAGGAGAGCACCATCAGGAAGGTTTCTTACCAAGGAGGAATCTGAGAAGTATAAAAGCGAGATAGAGGGAAGGAAATCGGGTAGTGAGGATTGAAGGGCCTTCCTAAATAACAAATTAATAAAATCTTTTTCTACAAGAAATTTTTAAAAAGTAGAGGTACCTTAAAGCTAGATTTTATTTTAGGTTTATGAAGCTGGGAGTCTCACGTAGTTCCCATGCTCCTCCTTCTTCCTCACTTGATACCCAATGGCTATCGATATACAAACCACCAAAAGAATTAACAATACTCTACCAATGGTAATACCAGAAAATACGGAATGTATAGCCCTGAGAAACCTGTTCCACAGTGTTTTTGGTTTTGATTTTCTCTTTTTATCTTCAGATTCATCGCTACCCTCGTCTTTTAGGATCCTACTAAAATCTAAACCTGAGCTCCCCACATAGCCATCTCCTAGTATCTTATCAACAGGAGAGACAAACACCCTCGGTGTAATGGTTATCCTCCTAAAGATTATGGGATGCTCACTTGCAAGCATTGGAAAAGGGTTGCCAGTACTTAAGCTATGGGATGTACCAAATGGAAAAGACCTTGTTATTCTGCTGTGGAGCATATGAGAATAACCATAGCTCATCCTTAAGTATAAACCAAATAGATAAAGATATAGAATCATTTTCTTTATTTCTCATCTCTCTTGGCTTTCCCTATATTTAAAGTCATTTTGAAACTTTCGTTTCAATTGAAGGTTAGAGAACTGTTTTAACTTTCTCTGGTGAAATAAAACACAGATCAGGAATTTGAGGAATATATCTACTTTCTCTAGCCTTATCCAAATATATAGAGGGTTGGTTTCTGGAAGAGAAGATTGAATGGAATAGTGCTTCAGAAGAGAGTTACACCAGAAGTGATATTTAAAATATCTAGATGTAATATTAAAATGGCTAAGTACAAGATAAAATAAGTAAATCCTTTTATTCATTCTAATAACCACTGAATGATTGTGTAATTATTATAGGCAATATGTTTTGTTTTACTAGTGAAGAAATTAAGTAATATTTCCCTATGATCTGGATCACACTTATAAATTCGTACTTTATCTAATCTTATTACAAATTTAGATAAATCCACATTTTCTATCTCATTATCTATTTTACAATCTTCTATAATCAATTTCTTTAACATAGGACAACATGTTAGTGAATATAGGTCATTTTCATCTAAAAAAAGACGATGTAAGTAAAGTCTTACCACACTTCCTCCCAAACATGTTAGGTCCCCATTTTCATTCAAAAAGTTATAACTTAATATGCCCCTTTTGTACTTAGAACCAATCAAGACAGTATATATCTCAAGATTTCTTATTATATCGTAATATCTTCTCCAAGTTTCATCACTATCAATTTCCATTATTTTTGCATAATTTTTACTCTTAAATACTTTCGAGTTAATCTATCAATGCGACAAGTTATTATGCCAGTTGCATCGACCACATTTCTACTAGCATTATTAGGCCATAATTAAACAGTGACAGGATCTCTTAATCAAAGTGATCTTTTAGACAGGTGTAATAAAGCAACAGTACAACACTAGAGATGTAAGAAAGGATAGCTTATGAATAAGAGAAATACGCTTTATGATATACAGTACAAGTACCCCTTGTATCCATATTTTTGTGGTATCCTAAAAAATTGTAAAAGAACATTAATAAGCAGGATAGATAGGGTTGGAATTGAAACCAAGCAAACTTTATTTATAGACCAGTGAGGAACCTGTCATTTCGGGTGGTGTTTCGATTCCCATGATATAAAGAATGGTGGGTGCTACATCCCTGAGTGAGTAATCTGTGTCAATCGATCTTTCTTCACATCCCTTGCCTTTTACCTCATTGCTGCATATTATAAATGGAACCTTACCAGTTCTGTTTTTTTCGATGAGACTGCCATTGATGTCTCTCACGTGTCCAGAATTTACGTGAGTTGCGGTGATGATCAAGATACAGTCGTTATCTCTACACACATTATATAAGGCACCAATAGATGAGTCATCTATTCCCTTAATACTTTCATGTGTCTCCTTGTCAGAGTTCGTAATATGACCAACCATATTCAATGGTGGAAAGATACAAACAATAAATGGTCTATTTTTTTTGACTTCTCTCATACATCTCTGTGCCGCATCCAAAACATACATTTGTAGTTTTGAATTGTAAATGTATTTTTTTTCACCCGGATGTATTAGTATTTCTCTCTCCAAACACTTACTGTATCTTCCAGTAAAAAAATAAAAGTTATTCATATTTCTACAGTCCATCATTTGAACCCGGAAAATACGTCTCTCAGATAATATCTCATCAAGTCCATTCTTAATTCTATCCATATCAAAAACTGCATTTACTTCAAAATCTTCGGAAGTTTTGACCATTATAAATACTTCGTTTTCATCACCAATAAACTTTATCAGAAGATCATACATGTCATAGAGTCTAAAATTGAAGAAGATAAGTGTATCTCGTATTCTGATCCTTCCTTTTTGCAAGAAGAGATGTGGTTCAAAGAATTCGTCAGTGATACCCTTTTCATAATGAAATTTTATGTAACTCTCGATAGTCGAAATTCTAAATGTGCTAGGACATTTACCTTTTAGCATGTTGTAACATTTTTTTGTTTTTTCTGTTCTAAATTTTCCATTCATACTGTAATCTCTTCCAGCAACAGATGCAATCTCGCCAAAACCTACTTCATTTATGCACTCTTTTAGTGCATCTATATACACTTGACATGACCTAGGCTCTACATCTACACCATCTGCTACACAATGTATGTAGAGTTCCTCACATCTTCCTTTGCAGTTCACAATCAGTGACTTTAGGTGGTCTATATGGGAATGAACACCACCATTACTTACCAATCCTATCAGATGAATCCTTTCTTTATTCTTCAATCTAACCCTGTCTAGATGGTCTCCCATCTTTCCTTCAGCTATAACTTTGTTAAGTCTAGTTATAATCTGATCAATCACTCTTCCAGTTCCTATTGTAGTATAACCTGATTCCTGATTTCCCATCTGACCCGGAGGAAGTCCCACATACTCACCATGTGCATGGACCATAAAACTGGGAAAGGTTGTGCTGAGTGTAGTAATCCAAGGATATTGTGTGCTTTCAATGCCATCCTCATCACATACCCCTTCATCATGGTTCCATCCATCAAATATCACAAGACACACTTTTTTCATTGCATTGTTCTACTTTTTCGCGTTTTTATTCTAATCACAAAACACGTTTTACAAATATACATCCTGATTTAATAATGTGAATCATCGTGTTTCAGACAGAGTCACATAGTCCTTACTAGCAGAAAAGAAAGGCTTGATTCCATATATAGATAGAAAGAATGGTAAAGTGTTGTACACACAGAGATATAGGTAAGATAAAGATAGAAACACAGTGTTTAGCAACTATAGCTTTATTTAATGAATGGTGCTACACTTCATTGCTGTAACACACCATTAACGAATATTCTCTTGGCTTTACCTTTAAATAAATGGATTACCTCGCTAACGGCATTAGATCTAAATTCTTTAATGTGTAATTCGTCTAAAGTCACGTCAAACTCAGATGGATCCATAGTTAACAGATTGTCATCTGCAGAACAATGTATAAACCACAATTTTCTTAATTTCTTACAGGATGACAAACCAATAATATCATCCTTTGTTAACTTGGAATCTAGGACACTCAGATTGCTCAACCTCTTTGCTAACGTTGTTGGCTCATCTTTAGACCCCAAGAAGAAAGGCAGTGATCTCCCATATGTAGGATAGTTTACTTGTAGATTATCCAAAGAAGTTAATGGGATGTCTTTTACATCATCTAAGATGGTGAAATATGAAATTTTAAGATCTAAACTTAATGTTATCAGATTTGACAAATAGTCCAACACATCCTTGTTATCTTCCAAGTCAAGCCTTTCGACACTCTCCAAGTTCACAATGACTAACTTTTCGAGCTTTTCTAATTTAGTGATAGCCTTTAGATCTTCCAAAGTGAGATAACTATTTGAAGACCATTTATCAAGTTTTATAACAAGAGACCTGAGAGTCTTTGTAATGCTACTACCCTCCTTAACTATCCTTGCCACTGGAAGATCAAATCCATCAATGGTAAGCTCTTCTAATTTTTCAAAGTCTGACACAAATGAAATATTGTCAATATATCTGAAATCTTTACATTCACAATCTATGATTTCAACACTCAGTTTTTTTAGGTTTTTTTGTAACTTTTTGTTTTTCAGTATCAGATCTAACGGACATTCCATCCCCTCTGCTTGTAACTGTTTTTCATCCACTCCTTCATGAGAAGAAATCTCATAACTTACCCCCACTTCCAATTCTTCGAGATTTTCCAGGAGACTATTGTTTTCGTTGAAGAAGGTGTTTAAAACATGGAAGTCTTTGGAACATAACTTAAGCTTCGTTAGATTATGATATGACTCAGCTAGTATTCTCAGACTCTCCTCATTCCCAACTTCAAATCCTGTTAGTTTCAATACTTTGAGGGTCTTTTGTAACGCACAATCATCATATATAAATTGATAATCTATCGCCTTAAACCAATGATGATTCCAAAGACTACTAATGTAAAGTTCATCCAGCAAAAACTCAGATAGCTTTTCAAAGCTATCTTTTTTCATGTAACCAATTGTAATATCCAACGCTTTCAAGTTTTGTTTCAACACGCCACTTTCCAGTATTACATCTATATCAGATGATGTAGCAAATTTAAGTTTAACTAACTTACATCTGGATATGTATTCCAAGTCTTCACCTGATAGTTCACTCTTCTTTACTTCAAGCGATGTTAGATACCCCACTTCGTAGAACAGTCTAAATATCCTCCAAAACCTACGTCCTGACCCTCTGAGATGAGCCAAGACGTGTGGTTCGATTATCAGTTTGTTACCACTCTCTTCGACTTCTAACATACTTTGCACATTTCCCACATTCATGGCCTCCATGATTCTTTCAAATAGCACTCCTGGTGGAGATTTTGATGTGAAATAATCTTCCATTATCTTATCGGGTATATCAACGTTTTCGTCTATATTTTCTAGTGCATTTATCAGTGAAGTTAATGAAAGTTTGGATAAACTCATGGGGTTGCATTTCTCGCCACTTCCACATACTAGCTGTAACACAACTGTTAATATACACAACACATTGCAGATCATTCTCTTCTCCTTATCTTTTTCTTTTTATTAATTAAAGGGGAACGTTACAAATTAAATTTTAATTAAAAGGGTGAGTGTACCAAACACCCATTGGTTCACCTAAAGGGTTATAACTATTGTGTGAAAGGGTTAGCAATTCTCAGTATCAAAGCAACCCAAACGGATAGGACATCCAAGAATTGCATGACCATTGAGAGATCATGCGTTTGGAGTGTTACATGTCAGCTTTGGGTTTTGCATTCTTTTTGCTTTTGACAAAGAATAGAGAACAGGAAGATATACAGAAACCACACACCTTTAACTCACAGAAAAGAATTGTCAAAGACAAAGGTTATGGATAACAACCATTTTAATTATCTCAGTCCAAAATACAGTTAAGTTCTTGTCCTATAGTATTGATGGAGTAGTACACCTTTCAAGGCAATAAACAGGTTATATTCTTTTTCAAAACAGTCAAGAGTTGTTATTATAGCATGCATTTCACTATCACTCAACTTTTTTGTCCAACACTCATTCAAAAAATCATCAAGATTGAACAGTTTACCCTCTCCAATCTCACGACTAAAAGCATCGAAGATTCTCGAAGACACATCTAGATTCAAACACTTGGAACATACACATTTTAGTGTCAGTTATACAAATAGGATCGTTACATGTTCCATAATTGTATATACTTAGTAGATATTTCACAAGTTTTAGTCTTTTATTTCTCAGGCTTTTTATAGTTGATGCTCTTGCAAGAGAACCCCCAAGTACACTCATATTTATAATTAAAACTGCAACCATAAATGCACCTAAATATCTCTTCCTTCTACTAAGCTTGGTAGTGTTCTTCTTTCCATCAACACCACGGCTAGAGTTAGTATTCAACACGTCAGAGCTGTTTCTCCCACTCACTAGTGCTACACTGCATAGAGAAAGCAAGCTTACCATAAGTACTACAAAAACAATAATGTACTGCACTATTCTCATTGATGCACCCTTTTCTTCCACTTGGAAATATCCAGAGATCACCAACAGTTTTGGAAGAGCAATTTAATAAAGTGTGTGCCATATATAGATAAATAACTTTAATGACGCTTACGGAGGAGTGGGGGTCTAGGGTAGTTACACTCTTTTAGACCACCTAGATCTACCTACCCACACCCATCTTCCCAGGATTCTACATGTGTCGATACACTTGTGTTTTATTTGGAGTGTTGTTGTGAGTGGGTCTTCCTTCTACATTTCCACTCTCTTCAGAGCTAACTTTCTGTTGCACCACTCGTGAGGATTGTTAGACTCTGACCACACCCTTTGTAAAAATACATCTATAGGGCTGTAGGAGATTCCATTGTATTTCCCACACTGGGGTAAAGCTACGCTAATACTACACCTTTACACATCAACAAGGTTGTATTATTTAGATTTTCTGGTAAAGAGAACAATATCCCATTCCCAACAATTGTTTGAGCCCCTTCATCTATTCAACCGAGCTGGGTCTGGTTTTAACTGGGAAGCTACAAAGGAGGGATCTACAATTAAATTATTTACTAGAGTGTTTAACTTCCAGTTCTAAAGCCCACTAGAGTGCAATGTTCACCACTCTATTGTCTTTGTTCCTTCAGAGCATACACCAAGTCTTGAATAGAAGCTCAATATCCACCAATGTAGCGAGTTCGGGTCTAACTTTACTGACTCTTCCTCACACTCCCAAGAACACAGCTTTGCTGGATCATGTTATGCTATCTTTGCAGGATCTTTACCCCTCTTTACTCATATAACACTTCTTACACCTAAGAATCTGTATCTTATATCATACCCCTACATATCTCGAGTTACCCTTCTCTCTATGTTTCGTGAATAGAATGTGCATCTACTACCCTTCCTTAGACCATTGGGCCACTCTACTCTAATTTTCTGGGACTCACTCCATCCATGTCCAATCGACCTTTCATCTCCATGTCCACCAAAGGACATTTACAGTCTTGGAGCAAGGTAGAGTGTGAGAACTAACACACTGTGTAAGTATAGGAAGAGTGATATAAAGGTGGATACAAAGTTGTTGTTTTACTTTGTCATGGTCACAACGAGGTACATTCTGGATACACACTCACCATTATTACTCAGATAAGAGAACTAACTTGGTCTGGAGATTGATCACAGAACTGGTGTAGAGATGGCTGTAGAAAATGTTAGAGTAGTTACTATAGGTTTATTTTATAGGTGTTATAACCAAAAAAAATAGAATGCTCTCCCACTGAATTCAGTAATCCTAGAGAGAATGCCAAAAAAGAGAATCAAACTGCAGGCCTTATTCGAGCTGTATAGAACTGGTTTGAATGAGTCGCATTGTTCTAAGGTTATGGGTACTATTTCCATGCTATTTTCTTTTCTTAACAGTGAAATAATGGTTTTTATGTCTTTACGTGTCAAGTATTTACCTCCCACAACAAGCTTTTCAATCTTATCCCCAAATAACCCAACAATAAATTCAATATTTTTGACTTCCATCTCCACAATACATAACTCATTTAATTTAACATTGAATATGGGTGGATCTATTGCTGATATGTTACTCACTACTTTACATTCACAGAGACATAATCTTCGTAACTTAGTACAATGTGACAAAGAAATGAGATCATTCCTATCTAAAGAAGCCTGAAAAATGTTCAAATTAACTAAACGTTGTGATAATGTACTTGGGTTTTCATTATCACCCAAGATAGAAGATAGAGTAGAGGGTTGAGATATCATTTCAGAATATAGAGATGTTAGTGGAAAGTCTTTTAGATTTTGCAAAACAAACTGTCTGTCTTCTCCACTACCAGCATAACTGAGATGAAATTCTTCTAAGCCTTTTAAGTAGTTAAACACAATCTTTTCTTCTTTCAACTTGATTTCTTCCATTCTAGTACATCCTATCCATAGTTTTTTGAGTTTTGTGTTAGTAGTAGTAATGGCTTTGAGATCATTCAAAGTAAGGGGGTATGAACTATCAAAAAATAAAGTAAGAGATGTGAAACTCTTGGCAATACTACTATCTTGAACAAATATCTCGCCTATGGAACCATTGAAATTATGAATGAAAAGCTCATCCAAGCTAAATTGTGACAGAAGTGAGATGTCTTGTGTAGACATGTCTCCACTCCCCCCCTCTGTTCTTATAAAACTAACACCCAACCTTTTCAAGTTTTTCTGTAGCTTCTCATTTTTTAGTATTATATTCAGTGGATAATCTATCCCTCTTTCTCTTAGCTCATCAGAGATCTCATTGGTTAGCTTCACTGTCAACTCTTCTAGAGTTTCTACAAATCTATAATTGGAGAAAAAAGTGTGTGCAACAAAAAAGTTGCTACAATCTAGGACGAGTTTTGTCAAGGAATATGACTGTGATAGTATCTCTATATGTGGTACCCTTTGGGTACCTCCGCGGTTTTCACATAGTGATTATACACTGATGTTGGTTTATACTGATAAATAATGTCTTTATTTATGCTCTTGGAATCCCCATGGAGTCTTGACTGGCTCATGTTTCTCCTGGGTGAAACCATATCTTGATTTCTTCTCATCATCTCCTTCATTCCCTTTTCTTCTCCAGCTCTTCTTATATAGTTTTGCATCATCCCAATATGGAAGATCACTTCCATAAATAGACAAACACTGATCTTATCACTGTTAAGATCATGATGCAAATTTTTTACTGATTATCAGATCAGTTAGCACAGGGACAAATCTTTAACTTAGCAGGGAGCTTTATTTCTTTCATCCTCATATTCTTTGTATGTGGTGTGTTTATAACCACCACATCTCTTCCCCTCCTTGTATCAAGGAAAACATGTTTAATGTTTACCTTGTAAGACTTAATGTTATCAGTTATTATCAAACTATTTCCATTAGCGGATATTTGTATTACTTTGAAGGGTCCAATCCAATAAGGCTCAAGTTTCTTTCTTATAAAATTTCTTTTCCAAACTATATCTCCTTTTTGATATTTAAATGTTAGCTTCCTTCCCTTATTCTTGATTCTGTTATTGAGTTCACCTAATTTTCTTGACGTTTCCAAAGCTTCACTAATATGGTTTCTTAGTTTTCTACCTAGAGGGTCTAGCAAACTTTTTTGATGAACTAATTCATAAGGACTTAAATTGATTCCCCTATGATGACTATTCTGAAGTGCTATGTTAATTCTCCTACATACTTCCTCCAATGATAGTTTATGATAGCATCTTAAGACTCTTCCCACAACTTGATTAATACGTTCGCTTATTCCATTACACGTTGGGTTATACGCATTAGTAGTTAAATGTTGGATTCCTTTCGATAGTAGGAATTCACTAAACTTCTCTGAGACATACTGTGTCCCTTGGTCTGACAGCAATGTTCTTGGGATACCATGATCCTTTATCCATTTTCTATCAAGAACATGTATTAGCTCTTGCGAGTCGATTTTCTTTAATGGAAAAACTTCGCTCCATCTAGTGCACCTGTCAGTTATGGTTAAAACATAACCTTTTCCTTCCTCTCCTCTTTCCAACATTTCTTCTGTACTCAATGGACCAAATATATCGGTAGAAATTTCTTTAAAAGGGTTTTGAGTGTACAATGTCCCTTCTAGCTTTCCCAATGTGTTCCTTTTAGGTTTATTCATTATGCAACCATCACAATCTCTGCATATTTTTCTTATTAGTCTCCTCATTCCTTTTGCAACATAAAATTTTTGTATTGTATTGTAGGTTAACTTCTCTCCTGGGTGTGAGAGAATATCATGAATTTTCTTTAAGAATTCTTCTGCCTTTTCCTCTGGAATTACTATCTTTTCCCTTCCTGTTATTATAGTTTTAACCTTCCTTCTTCCAGAATCTTCCATTTTCCATTCATCAGATTCTTTTCCACTCTTTCACCTGGTAATTTCTTCTGTAGTTCGATTATATCCTTCTTAGATATTAGTGTACTATCTCGTTGTTTTGTCCTTTCTGTGATCTGGTATAATCTCGAAAGAAAATCTGCAGGTATATTCTTTTTACCTTCTTGATAATATAACACTATATTGAATTCTTCTAACAATAATTTCCATCTTTGTATTCGGTTATTTTGAATATTAGTATTATATACGTTATTTAGATGATCAGTTCTTATAATAATCTTAGAATTAAAAACATAAGGTTTAAAGTACTTTAGTGATTCAACAATACTTAAAAACTCTTTCTCCATTACTGTATACCTTCTTTGTACATCAGATAATTTCTTGCTAAACAAACCTATTATTTTCCCTTTTTGATGTAAAATACTTCCTAAACCCTCGTCTGAAGCATCCGTATCCAATTCAAATGGCATAGAATAATCCGGATAATGTAAAACTCTTTGTTCTTGTATTTCCCTTAAGATTTCTTCTATCAATTCGTTATCTCCTATTGACCAAGTAAGTTTTCTATCTTTCTTAGTTTTTTCTGTAAGAGGTGCTAACCTCGAACTAAGATTTTTTATATAAGGTCTAAACCAGTTTATGAATCCTAATATACTTAAGAGTTTCTTTTTCGAAGCCGGTGGTATTAATTTCCTTATCTTATCCAAATTTTCCACAGAAGGTCTCAATCCTTCTTCAGAGATAATGTTTCCCAAATAAGTTACTTCTTTCTGAAAAAATTTACATTTATCGAGATTGAGAGTTACATTATGCTGATTCATTATTTCTAACACCATATGTAGTTGTTGTAGGTGAGATTCTTCATTCTCACTAAAGATTAATATATCATCTAAAAAAATTCTTACAAATGATAGATGTGATAACAATTTGGTCATAACTCTTTGAAAATATCGAGGTGCATTGGATAATCCAAATGGCACTCTCAAAAACTCATAGTGACCTGTAGGTGTTACAAATGCCGTCTTTTCCTGATCCTGTTCCTTCAAGGGTATCTGATAATATCCATTGTTGAGATCTAATTGACTAAATATTCGTCCTTTAATGGTTTTCAACTGATCCTGAATATTTGGAAAGGGAAATGTGTCCTTTTCCGTTATTTCATTTAATTTTCGATAGTCTACAACTAACCTTACTTTACCATTTCTTTTGAGTATTGGAAAGGCTGGGGATCCATATCTAGAAACACTCTTCCTAATAATTCCTAGATTCAACAATCTTTCAATTTCTTGATTTACCTCTGAAATCAATCGATAAGGTATTGGGTATGGTTTACTAGAGATCTCCTTGATAATTGTCAGGTTAATTTCAAAAGGTTGACATTTAATTTCTCCTAGTAGTGAACTATCTCTCACATAATCCAACAACAATTTATTTAATTGTCCTTGGATGTCCTCTTTCTTTTCCTTTATCACTTTAACCTTTTCTGTCAAGGTTTCGTCCGGATTATCTTCCCATTTCTCATTCTCTGCAAATTTTAAAATCCTGTCTTCTATTGTCAATGTGTAGTACTTGAAGTCAATTTTTACTTTGTTTCTGTTAAGGAATGGTAATCCCAAAATAATCTCTCCTTCGGTCAAATCTTTTACCACTTTAAATTCTTCATGATAGACAGTATCTTTCAAGTCATTAAGTTGAAAATTCAGGTGAATTCTCCCTAATATTTCTCCCTTAATTCCATTTGCGTAAGTAACTTCTTCGGACAATTCCTCCATCTCGCTGCTTTCCATTAGCTGATTGCTCAAATGCTTACTGATATAGTTACTTTGAGCGCCTGTATCAATCAAGAATTTTATCTTTGATCTTCCTATTTCTCCAGATAAACTTATCATGTTTAGTTTTACTCCTTGTTCTTGAATAAGATAGTTCTTACTGTCTTTCTTATTCCGATCGTGTTTTAACTGATGAATGCATTCTTCATCGCTGTGAGTAGTGCTTTTATGATGTTTGCACCACTTCCCCATCTTTCGATCTCCTTTACTGGTAATATTTAGACTCATCATGGGTCTATTCCCATAGTTCTCTCTTTTCTCATTTGGTTCTTTATGGTGTTGAAACAAATTTTGTATTTCTCTTTCCATCCTTTCAATATGATCTACAATCTTTTCCACTCCAACTATTCCTAACTTTACCATTTCTAGACGCGTTTCTCTACTTAGCCCTTCCATAAATAATTCCTCGGATCGTTCCATCTGTTGAGATTTGTTCCATCCTTTAGCTATCGCAAGACCTGGTAGTCTTTTGTTTATCTCTTTCAGATAATCTTTTATCCACCAGAAGTTCCTCTGTCTTATGCTCTTAATATCCGTTAACAATGTTGTACTTAACTCTTTTGGATACTTTACTTCCATGATTATATCTAATGCCTTGTCTATACTTTCCATATCCACGATTCTTTTGACTACGCTGGAATCTCTTACTAGCCCTGGTAATACTGCTAAAGCTGTTTTTTCACTCCATCCGCAAATTTTTATGGTATCTTTAAACTCACTGACCCATCCTTCTAAATCTTGCTGCCTCCAATCTGTTAACTCATCTAACGATCTGTTCATAGTGATTTCTGTTCCTGGTATAGTGAAAGAAAAACTCTGTATTTTGATATTAACGTCCTTTAGTTCATTTCTTTCCTTCTTTTGCATTGTGTCACAGAATAAATTTATTCTGTGGTACCCTTTGGGTACCTCCGCGGTTTTCACATAGTGATTATACACTGATGTTGGTTTATACTGATAAATAATGTCTTTATTTATGCTCTTGGAATCCCCATGGAGTCTTGACTGGCTCATGTTTCTCCTGGGTGAAACCATATCTTGATTTCTTCTCATCATCTCCTTCATTCCCTTTTCTTCTCCAGCTCTTCTTATATAGTTTTGCATCATCCCAATATGGAAGATCACTTCCATAAATAGACAAACACTGATCTTATCACTGTTAAGATCATGATGCAAATTTTTTACTGATTATCAGATCAGTTAGCACAGGGACAAATCTTTAACTTAGCAGGGAGCTTTATTTCTTTCATCCTCATATTCTTTGTATGTGGTGTGTTTATAACCACCACACTATACTTTCACTATTTGTGATCTTACATCTAGACATATCCAACACCTTGAGACTCTTCTGTAGCTTGCAGTCATCGTAGATAAACTTGAAATCTACAACGATCTCACGATCATACATTGCACTGATGTACAGTTCTTCTAACGAGAAATTAGATAACTTTGTAAAGTCATCTTCTACTATTTCCCAGACCATAACATCCATCACTTTCAAATTTTCTCTCAGTATGTCACTCTCAAGTATTATATCCAATTGATCAGCTGTAAATTTACAGATGTCCAGTTGATCATCTGTAAATGTAAGCATGAAAAGTTTTAGTTTCACTAAATTGAGTGTGGCAATGTGATGTATCTCAGAGGGGTACAATAGACTATTTGTCATGTCGAGTGAGTTAAAGTAGCCACAATTATTGAAAAACTTGACAATAGTGAAAGCTTTATGTCTCATCTTTCTGAGATATTTTACAGCATGTGGTTCGAAAACAAGCACTTTTATGGGTATTTCAACATCTTTGTTGTCCCTTTTTGTCTTCAACACATCCCCTCTAAGTTTTATACCAGTCATGTCTAGAAAGGCTTGGAACAGTACAATCATAACATGTTCTCTAATAGTATCATTGTTAATCAGTTCATCGTATATTTTACAACTCTCCCCACAACTAGAATCATGCAACTCCTCGTGCGAGTATTTTCTCTCACCGGTCCATAATCTCTTCAATGACTTTCTTTTCTTTGCCTCTAGACAATGATGGTTTTCTTCTACTAGCCACATCACCGAAAACAACAAACTTTGATATAGATTTTTACTTTCCTTGGTATAGTCAATGTGCTCGTATACTTTCAACAATACATTAATTATTGACTTATCCTTTATACAGTTATTAACGCTTGGTTTCTTTTTATTTAGTAGTAGAATCACATCAAATATTTCTTTTGTTATATCTATTTTAAGTGATTCAAGAAGCCTATTTAACATATTCTTCAGCATCGTTGAATATCAGAATATCACTTAGGAATCGTATTACACTCACATCATCTCTTGGTTCAATCATGGCTTTATTGTCTTCGCTTCCACACACAACCTGTAGTAGAATTACAAGCACACACAATATCATATATATTCTTTCTTCTCTTCTTTTATATTTTTTTTTTATTTATGGAATACTTTTAGTGCGTAACTATACCATAAAGGATGAAGTTGTATAAATTATGTTATTTTTGGTATTTAAAATTTTTACGTTTGCAAAAGTTACTCTCTTCTCATCACTAAATAGAACATGAATATCTCACATGATTCTGATTTGACAAAATCTCTTTTTAGAGTCAATTAATGAACGTTTGGAACAGTACTGGTTTGCACAAATATTGTACAACACCTCATCCCCACCATATACCATGTGTTATATTAAATAGACTCGTAACTTACAAACCCTCCTGGCAGAACAGAACCATACTAGAACAAACCCAAGACCAGTAGAATGTTCACTAGTACTTTAGTATTAGCTAAGACAAACCTCGGGAGTGATCTCAACACCCTCTCATCTTTTCAGTAGAGCAGAAACAGGTCAAAGATTCTGATCTAAAAACACTTTAATTAAACTCCATCTTTCCAAGTCCATCCTCACCAGCTTACTTTCCCAACACAACACTTATCCACGCTCTCACTCCATTCACAAAGACTGTCCATTCTTCTGGATCTAGTATTCCCATCAACCATTGGGAACAGATTTCAAGTTCAACCCACTATTTATATACTTTACTTCCAACTTTCAATCCAGGAAGTCTTATGATCCTCGACCCTTTCTAATGTATTATATTGTTGTTAGGATATCTTTTGTAAAGTATTTATTTAATAGGAGTTCAATCTCCAACATAATTATTATCTTGGTGAGGAAAGTGGGGATAACACTGAGGATAGAAAAGCAGAGTAGGGATAGAATTGAAATTAGGAAGTCAAAGATACCATGACATGACCATTGATAAAAATACAAAAATTTGGATTATGGAGTGTAAAGATCTTCAAATAAAGACTTTTAATAACGTCCTTTAGTTAGAGAGAGCCAAATTGTTGGGAGTGGTAAATCTGCCCATTCTTTCACCAAACTCTGTGGTTCCGTAAAAACATTTGTAGAAAGGAACAATGAAAGATATTCCCTGAGCTGCAGACGAATGATTCAAGTGACTTCTCTTGGTTTGACCAGGATGCTACGATTTCTGTGCTAACACCATCATTTAGTAGTAGCTCTATATCCTCTATGTATATAACCATATTTTTATCTATATAATCCATCATCTCCATCTTTTTACTCATTAGACCAGAACTTTCTAAAACAAGTCTTCTAAGACTCTCCGTAAACAAGCTTATAACAAGCTTGGTATAAGAAGCTTCTATACCCACAAGATGTAATTCACTCAATCCAATATCAAATTTGGATGGTATGGCACTTGATAAATCCATATCTTTTGATGTACAAAATCTTAGATGTAATCCTTTTAACATCTTACAATTCGACAACGAAGTGAGATCATTCTCGTTCAGGGAAAGGGAAGTGAGAGTTAGATTGACCAAACGTTTGGATAGTTCAGTTGACTCATTTTTGTAGTTTAAAAGAGAAGATAAAGTCCCAGACGATGACTTTGTTTGTAGAGAGGTCAATGGAAAGTCTCTTAATTCACAGATACTGGTGGAGTTTGGTTCACTGCTAAAGATAAAGTTGAGGGTATCTAATTTTGATAGATAACGAAGTACATCTGTTTGTTCCTTTAAGTTAGTACATTCCATAGTATAACATCTTATTGATAGACTTTTAAGAGTTGTAATAACTCTCAGGTCATCCAAAGATAGTTTATGTGTTTTTGTGAACTTCAAGGTGAGTGTGTTAAGAGTGGTTGTAATATTTGTATTCTCCCTAAAAATCTTAGCTATAGAATCGTTAAATTCTTCAATACAAGGCTCCTCCAACCTCAAAAAATCTGAAAGAAGGGAAATGCTTTCCGTAGTTTTGTATCCCCCTTTACCATAAACACCAATCCCAAATCTCTCTAAGTTTTCTTGTAACTTTTTGTTTTTTAATATCAGATCTAATGAACATTTCACCCCATCTCTTTCTAGACTTTCATAGACTTTGTGGCTTAAGGAAGAATAGATATGAGGGGATACCTGTGTTATTAACTCTTTAAGGGTGTCTAATAATTTATTTTCACCATAAAACAGGATATATGGAGATAATGGAGATCTACAATCTAAAAAAATCTTTTCTAAAGAGTATGATTCTGATAGTGTTCTCACACTGTCATTGTTATTGACACTAAATCTTGATATGTTCAGTACTTTGAGATTCTTTTGTAAGTTGCACCCATCATAGATAAATTTATAGTCTATGACCACTGGTTTATGACTCTTAATTCTATCAATATGGAGCTCTTCCAATTCAAATGTAGATAAAGCCCTGAAATTATCCTCTGTTATATTCTCGATTGTAATATCTAACACCCTCAGATTTTTTCTTAACGTGTCACTTTTTAGTATCACATCCAGTCCAAGGCTTGTAACAAGTTTTAACTTTACTAACTTGAATTCAGAGATACATTTTATCTCACTCATTGATAACTCGCTTCTCCTTACTTCAAGTGAGGTAGTACAACCACAAGTCATAGAAAATTCTAAGTATTTTTAGACTCTCATATTCCAAATTTCTAAGATACGTTAAGACATGTGGCTCAATCATCAATTCGTGTCCCACGTTCATTTCTTCGGTAATATCTCCTATTTCTAGCACACCTTTATCATCTTTGAACATTAACCCCGTCATATTAAGAAAAACTTTGAACAGAACACTCATTATCCTTTCTCTGAGACATTTATTTTCATTTTTAATCAAGCTTCTGTAAATTTCAGTACTATCCTTCACATTCTTTCCGTGAATCATACGATACAAGCCTCTCATTAACAAACTGCCTTCATTTTTGTATTCTACCACCCACGCCAATGAAAATAACAGACTTTGATACAGTTTTTCTGATTTCTCTGTGTATGAAACGTACTCATTAGTTGTTTGTATTAAATCAATCAGAGATTTATCTTTCGTAAAGTTCTCAACGCTTTCCTCCTCTTTATTCAGTAGTACAATCATATCAAATACTCTTCTTTTGTTGTATCTATTGATATTGGTCCTGTGTCACCCTCAAATTCTCCAGAAAGCTCATCTAACATGTTTTTTATAGGATCGAATATCGTGACATCTTCACATTTATATTCACCCATGCCATCTCTTAGTTTAATTTTAACTGTTTTTTCTTCACTTCCACACACCACTTGCAACACAACTGTTAATGCATATAATATGTTGTAGATCATTCTTATCTCCTTATCTTTATTAATTAAAAAAGTGTTACAAATTAAATTAAAAAGGAGGTGGGGTAAAAGGGTGAAGTGTAACTATCAGTGACAATCTATGACTTTGTTTGGGTTTGTAAAACATACAATTCCAACACACTCATTGCACGACAACTATCTTTAACATGCCAACCCTGTAGTTTTGTGTCATTTGAGTACCCATCCATACAGTGTCTGCTACTTCACACCCTCACCAATCCATGTAACTCATCTTTCTATCACTTGTTCACACACATTTTAGCGACTCATTGCAAAGAAATGTTGAGCATACAGTAGAAACAGAGCTTGTTGATAAACTATCGCTTTTAATTATCTTAGACCCAAAGATTGTCTTGATGCCCAGAATTCCTACAGCCCACCTCTTGTTGTGAGATTGAAGGGATTGGGTCTTTACGATGAAGTTTAGCCACCAGATTCCAGTTTAAAGCAATAAAACATTGTTATTATATTAAGGAGCTCATCTTTGTCTAGCTTTCTTGCAAAGCACTCCTTCATAAAATCACTAATCTTGAACACTCTACCCTCCCCAATCTCGTGGCTAAAAGCATCAAAGATTCTCGAAGACACATCCACATCCAAATACTTGGAACATGCATTTACAGCTTTCATATTATATGTATCAGCAATATAACCATATACTTCATATTTGTATGTATTTAACAGATATTTCACAACTTCTGATCTTTTACTCTCTACCCTTTTTTTCTCTACTATTCCCACAGTCACAGACAGCTCCAGCCATAATTGTACCCAAAAGTGAGATTATACCCAAGGTTATAAACACACCTCTCTTCCCTCTACTAAGCTTGGTAGTGTTCTTCTTTCCATCAACACCACGGCTAGAGTTAGTATTCAACACTTCAGAGCTGTTCCTCCCACTCACTAGTGCTACACTGCATAGAGAAAGCAAGCTTACCATAAGTACTACAAAAATAATAATGTACTGCACTATTCTCATTGATGCACCCTTTTCTTCCACTTGGAAATATCCAGAGGTCACTAACGTTTTTGGAAGAGCAATTTAATAAAGTGTGTGCCATATAAGATGGGTAAAAGCTAATTTTACATACTTTGGAGGGGCGGTACTTTATGACACTGAAACGTGGTAGTAAAGAAGATCCTCCATTGGGGCTGGGAAGATGTGATACAAATAAAATGCATGCATCGCTTCTTTTTATTGAATCTCCCCTAATACACACCTCCTGAGATTGGTCAGCAAAACAATAGACAAGGACAAGACCAAGATATTGAGGGTGTAGGGGATGTAAGCACAATGGTGAGTGAACATACAACAAGAAATGTGGGAACAAGAAAAGATAATAGAATAAGCGGGATAGCTGTTGCTGTTCAATGTTCTCTAGAACACACGTGATCTTGTCTCCAGCTCCTTTACACCTTGGTGAGACTTCTTACACACTATCCTTACATCCCTTTCCAGAACAACTGTCCTATCTTCTCTAGCTACATCCTCGACATATGTATATAGATACCGAGATTTGGAGCTTTTCTTTGGTCTTCTAGTGCAAATTAATCAAACTGTGTGATCGTACTACCACACCCTCCTTCTGTCACATGGATGATGGACCAAAGTCGTGTGGTTCAAGATCCATACAACGGAGGTAAACAATAGCAGCACACATCTCACTACTTATCTTCCATTCATATTTACACTACGTCTCACTTCACAAGATATAGGACTACAGACATCATGGCATACACATACATATGGACATACATGAGTAGCACTGGACAGTAAATAATATAACAGTTTGTATTACTATACTGTTACACACTATCTCCAGACACGCAGCAATCTCAATGACCTGTTCATACTTCAATGAATTACACTATCATTTGCACAATGTTGAGCCTCTCTTCCACCCTAAGGGTCTTGATGTCACTCCTCAGACACATTGGCACAAGAGGAGAGTAGAAAAATAGAAGTTTTAGATGCCAATGTGATCGGTTCGCTATTTTATGTACATCCATCTTTCATAGCATGGTTGTTGAATTGCAAAGTATCCATAAGTAAAAGAAGAGAAGAAAGGATACCCAGAGATGGTATATATTTGGAGTACTACCACAATTTGTACGTGGAAGTGAAGAAGAAACAACTGAAATGAAGTATAGAGATGGAACAATGTCTTCTCATAGTCTTAGTGATGTTTGAATACGTGAGGCTATAAAGGATTGTAATGGGTTTAGGTTTACCCCGGAGAGAAGGCTGTGAGGAGATGGCAAAAGACATCTCTGATGCCATTCTAGAGCTGAGAAAGGAGAACCATGATATAGTTGCATGAGGAAAGTGTCTGTCCATGGCTGATGTCTTTCTTACTCTTAATAATCTTTTTGCTTGAAGATGGAGCAAGAGTAAGACAGAGATTGTTAGATACAAGGTGAGTTCACAAAAATACAACAATGAACAGTTTCTTGAATTGGTTTTGATGAGTTTAACTTGACAGTTCGTAAGACCCGTGAAGATAGATAGGGAAAAAGGTTTGTATCTAAACATTCCTTTTATTGTAAGAATTATAATAGATTTAAAATTATTATATAGATTTAAGATTATTAAAGTGCTTATAATTATAAAATATAATAGACAAGATTATTTAAAAATACTTATATGTATTAATAGTCAAGAAATTATTTTCTTAAAGATTGTTATTTTCTTAGGGATGTTTTATTATTTTGTATCCAAGATAGATTTTATATCCAAGTTAAACTTAAGAGTTATAATTTTTTTTAAGTTTTCTTATATATCATAAATATATCTTATTATGTGTAATTCCTCTAAACGTATATAATATTAATCATAGAATACATACAACTTTTGTTAAAGTATGGCAAACAAAATTCACTTAAGTACAATAAAGCACATTTATATTTGATATATATATATATATATATATGATTTATGCAAATAAACATTTCATGGAGACCTAAAAAAAGATTTTATAATAATTTGATAAAGTGCAATGGAACGTATCAGCAATTAAGATAATTTTCAAATAAAGATATTGTATTTCAAATATATAATACAGATAACAAGTTCAATCAAAAAACATGTAAATTATATATTTATTTAGACTAAACGTTAATAATAATTATAAAATTTACGTTTACAATATATTTGTGTAATATCATTCGTGCGTGTCGGTACATATTAAGGCGCGTCATTACGTGTAGATAGACGCGCATGGACATGTGTGCACTCATGCCAGCGCGCACACGTTTCAGTCAAATAAATTGAAAACATAAAGCCGTTTATAGTCATTGTCTATATGCCTCATAATGAACTTAAGACGATTTAACTGTGTATATCGGTAAATAGATACTTAAAATCTAATTTTAATGATGTAAAAGTATACGAAAATGCAAAAACTATGACGAAGTAATTAAAACAGCTAGAAGTCATCGAAATAGTTAATGTTCACGAAAAATCATTGTTAAAATCGATTTACATATATATATATCAATTAACACGGTGTAAAGGTTGTTTTAACGACAAATATATACAAAATATATGAAATATACATATGTCGTCAAAATTACCTTAATGTAGCTATAAATTATATATTAATCGATCTGGTGTAAAGGTTGTTTTGAGGACAAATATATAAAATATACATATGTCGCCAAAACAATCTTTACACCGGGTCAATTAATATACAGTTTATAACTGTATTAAGGCATTTTTGCCGACCAGTCGTCAAAACAACCTTTATATCGTTACAATATGTAGATCTGGTCGTAAAAACTGCCTCTGTGCATTAAAAACTATATATTTTATATACACTGTCTTTGAAACTGCCTAACCATAAAAGAAGTAGTCAAAACTACCATTTTGTACTTTTCCACACATTATTAAAAAACTAGATGGAATTTTTTGAAACGGTTTGTTGCATGTTACTCTCTGGACATTTGCGCATATTTTCATATTGAATAAAAAAAATGTCGTCAAAATTGCCCCTAGACATATATATATATATATATGAGAGAATGAAGGAATTGCAGTCAGTGAAAATTATTTTATTTCTGAAAAAAAAAAAAGTTTTTAGAACTAAAATGGAATATTTGACGGATACTTCATCAATCATTCTTTGAAAGTGAAAGCATAAAAGTTAAGAGAGCTAATATATAATTGAGCCTGCATTGATTAAAAAAATCTCTGAATTGACCACAATTGACCGACGTGTTGGGTAATTACGGTCGCCTTTTGAGGTAATGCCAGCTGGTCGCTAGCAGGCAGGATTCGGTGGTATATTTTGATTACGAGCTTGAAATCCATAAAACCAATCTACGCCAGCACACTATTTTTCTTTATTAAAATTATTGGGGATTTTGTGACGTTCAGCAAACTCAAATGCTGCGCCGCGCACTTGACGAGGTGTCTGTCTATTTATATATATATATATATATATAAGGGAGAATGGAGGAATTGCAGTCAGTGAAAATTATTTTTTTATTTCTGAAAAAAAAAAAAGGTCTTTAGAACTAAAATAGAATATTTGACGGATACTTTATCGATCATTCTTCGAAAGTAAAAGCATAAAAGTTAAGAAAGCTAATATATAACATATATATATATTTATAGGAACGAATGGGGGAATTGCAGTCAGTAAGAATTATTTTTTATTTTCTGAAAAAGAATGTCTTTAGAACCAAAATGGAATAGTTGACGGATACTTCATCAATCATTCTTCAAAACTGGAAGCATAAAAGTTAAGAAAAGTAATATATAATTGAGCCTGCATTGATTAAAAAAAATCTCTGACTTGACCACAATTGACCGACGTGTTGGGTAAATACGGTCGCCTCTTGAAATAATGCCAGCTGGTCGCTAGCAGGCAAAATTCGGTGGTATATTTTGATTACGAGCTTGAAATCCATAGAACCAATCTAGGCCAGCACACTTTTTTTCTTTATTATTATAAAATTATTGGGGATGTTGTAACGTTCAGCAAAATCGAATGCTTCGCAGCGCACTTGAAAAAGTGTCTATATAAATTTATATATATATATTGTGACTTGATAGACGTATATTATACGTATGTAAAATGTATATATAATGACATATTATTAATGACTGAATAGATGTATATTATACGTATGTATAATATACATAAATTATGCATTATTTACTACTAATATACATATATAATATACATATATATATATATATATATATATATATTTGAAATTATATACTACGTATACGTAAAATGTACTTATGCTGACATATTATTGATGACTGATAGATGAATGTTACACGTATGTAAAATATACATAAATATTGCATTAATATACATCTATATTACAATTAATATTCTTATACAACCGCCTTCTGAAAACCATCCCGGTCGAGCATCAGCTGGGCGGGACGACCGGCGCGCGGCTACCAGCAGACGAGCACTAAGTGCTGGGTCTCCGCTGGAATCCGCACGAGGACACCTTCTCGCTGTCTGTCCGGCTGACTCCAGCGGCCCTACCGACCAAGCAGACCGTACTGGCACAGACCGCTCGCCTGTTCGACCCGCTGGGCTGGCTAGCACCGATTCTCGTACGTGCGAAGTTGCTGATCCAGTCGGCGTGGTTGCAGCAACTAGAGTGGGACGCGCCGCTATCATGCGAGGACGCCGCTGCATGGACAGTCCTCGAGGAGGAATTGCCGTCGCTGGAGGAGATCCGACTGCCACGCTAACTGCACAGCGACACACCATACAGCTCCGTGGAGCTCCACGGCTTTTCGGATGCCTCCGAACGTGCTTACGCTGCCGTGGTCTACAGCAGAGTGAAAAGTGGCGGACTGCTCAGCATCAACCTAGTGGTCGCTAAGAGCAAGGTGGCCCCGTTGAAGCGTGTATCGCTTCCGCGACTGGAACTCTGCGGAACGGCCTTTCTGTCCAAACTAGCCGAACATGTGCGGCTCTCCTTGAATCTGGAGAAGTCGACGATCACCCTCTGGACGGATTCTACTGTGACGCTTGGCTGGATACGTGGACATCCTTCAAAATGGAATACATATGTAGTTAACAGCGTTGCAGAAATTCACCGCGACGACCAGGTTGCAAGATGGCGGCACGTACTTGGTAAGGAGAACCTTGCAGATTGTGTCTCCCGGGGAGTGTCGCCGAAGAAGCTCCTTCAACATCCTCTGTGGTGGCGAGGGCCGGAATATCTCCGCCATCGCGCGGACTTTTGGCCGAAGAACGTCGGACACCTGGAAACGGCTGACTTACCGGAGCAGCGACCGTTACGATGCCATGCAGCCACCGAGAAGCGAGAACCTGAGGAGCTCAACCGCTTCTTCTGCCTTCGTCGCTTGCTTTGCGTGTCAGCCTGGATCTGGCGCTGGAGGCCACGAAGACTTCGTTCGACAGATGGTGAAGCTGTGTCGGCGTTCCTGGGACCTAAGGAGCTGGAGGCCGCCCTGTCGAGATGGATCCGGTTAGCTCAGGAGTCGAGTCATACCATGCAGAGCTGCGGGACATCCGTGCTGGAAGGACGCTGCCTGCCCGAAGCTCGCTCCGCAAGATGGTTTTCATGCTGGATGACGAGGGCACCCTGAGAGTCAGCGGGCGCCTAGAACATGCAATTTTGGATGCCGACCAACAACATCCAGTCATTTTGCCGCCGCAATCTCACCTGACTCACCTGGTGATTGACGCCGCCCACAGACGTACATTTCACGGAGGAGTCCAGGCCACCTTAGCTCACATCAGGCAACGATTTTGGATTCCGCGAAGACGCCAACTGGTTCGCCGCCACATCCACAGCTGCCACCATGCGTCCGATGGCGGGCGGCTACTCCACGGTCAAAGATGGGCGACCTGCCGAGAGCGCGCGTCACTCCGAGCCGTCCATTTCAGCACACCGGCGTGGACCTCGCCGGCCCGGTGTGGCTCAGAACGACGAGAGGCCGAGGACACAAGGCCTACAAAGGCTTCCTAGTTGTATTCGTGTGTTTCAGCTCCCGCGCCGTACACCTTGAGGCCGTCAGCGACTACACCGCCGAGGCATTTCTAGCGGCCTTTCGTCGGTTCGTGTCTCGACGAGGGCACAGTCGTTTACAGCGACTGCGGCACTAACTTTGTAGGCGCGGACCGACAGCTCAGGGACCTCTTCAAGGCTGCTGGCCGTGAGATCCACACTATTGTCGGGCACCTTGCAGACCGAGGAGTACGGTGGAGCTTCAATCCACCGGCAGCTCCACACTTCGGCGGCCTGTGGGAAGCAGCTGTCAAGGCTGTCAAGCATCACCTGCGACGCAACATTGGCGAGGCCAGACACCTCTGAGGAACTGTCGACGTTTCTCACAGAGGTCGAGGCCTGCCTCAATTCAAGGCCGTTCGAGGCCTTGACTGACGACCCGGACGACCTCGATGCCCTGACGCCTGAGCAATTCTTGGTGGGAGACACTCTTTTCGCCATCCCGGAGCCGTCACTCCTGGACTTCCCAACCAATCGGCTGAATCGGTGGCGTCTCCTGCAGCAGATGCGGGACCACCTGTGGCAGCGGTGGACCCGCGAGTATCTGCAGTACCTCAGCCCGCGGCCCAAATGGTGGGCCACTCGTGGAGCCATTCTCGAAAGCCAGTTGTGCCTCGTCAGGGGCGAGAACACCTTGCCGTGCCGGTAGCCGCTTGCTCTGGTCACGCGCGTGCACTGATGCAATGGTCCGCACAATGGTCCGCAGCATAACGCATGCGCGGATTTTGAACTTATCATAGATGTTTATTAGACTTATATCATTCGTCATTAAATATGCATTTCATAAATATGTAATATGCTTATAATAGTCATATATAATATGTTTTATACATATAGAAAAGAAATTTGTGAAATATTTCTAATAAATGTCTATTAGTTGTAAATAATTAATATATCGTATGTATATTCATTAAAAATATTATAGATGTGTATTAATTGAAAGCAATATTGAAATGTAGTTTTTAAATAATTTTTTTCTTATAGATGTATATTAATTGTAGAAAATACGTCATTATAAATGTAATTAATAAATATGCAATATTATTTTAAAATGTTTTATATTTTTATAATATACGTACATCTAAATGTATATGTGTATAAATATATGTATATCTACTATACGTATGAAATTCATATATAAAACACGTGTATATAATGATATACAATTTACAGCTTATATATATATTAGCTTATATTATATTAGTCACAATCTGCAATATTATATATATTAGCTTATATTATATATATATTGTCTAAATATATTTAATGTTGGTTATATTTGAGCGATTTCAAATAGCCTCTCTCGAATTCCGTTCTCTCTCCCGTCCGAACTCCCCCCTCTACCCCCTGACGACCTGAGCGAGTCGATTGTCGCCGTCGCGGAAATTTTCGGGATGATCTACTAATTATAAAAGTCATTTGTCGAGTTGTAAAATTTCAGAGTGGCGCGGATCCCGCGCCTGGCGCCCAAACAAACATATTTTTGTGTTTACGCGAATTTCCCGCTTTCCGCGCCGAAGGTGTGCCGTCGGCCACTTACATCGGCCCTATTTCCCGGATCCTTTTCGATCCGACGGACAATAAAAAAATTTAACGGTTACAAATTGGCGCCCAACGTGGGGCCCACGAAACAACAATTTTATTATTACGGGACGTTCGGTTTCGAGATTGGCTGTTTTTCGATATATATTTGAGATGAAAATTTTTTTTTGCTTTTATGTGACATTAATATTATGCGATTTTGATATATGAACTCTCTATATATTTTTGGAAGTGTATATTATATATGGATTTCTAGAAGGAAGCAAAATTTTTCCTTGCGATTTATATAACAAGATATTTTTTTTTGTGTGATAATTATTTTGGATAATTATTTTTTTTTGGACTTTTATATTTTTGTTAAAAATTATGTTCGCGAATATTTATGTTTTCCGAGTTATATCTGTTTGAACTTTCCTTTCTTTACAGTTAACGCTTTTGAGAGAAATTATATTTGAAGAATAATTTTTTTTTGTATTTCTTTTTTTTGGGGGGGACATAGATTTTTCAGTGTCAGTCATTTTTTTTTCTGTCGCTTGAATTTTAAGCTCGGAAACATGTATATTTAAAAATATTAATTTATATTTTGAGAAGTCTATAAAATTTTTGTTTATCATTATTATTAATTCTTTTTGCGTATTTTTTTAAAAATTTATATGAATAAACTTTGTCTTTATTTCGAACCTCCGTTAGGCGAAATTATTATTCGCCAAAATTTACATTTGACGAATTGAAACATTTGTCGGAAATCCCAGCATTTTTCTGGAGATTTCCCTTACGAGACCTCTAGTACTTCTGCGTTGAGTACTGTGAGACGCTTATATCGAGCGTAAAATAATTATTGAAATTGCGTGCGAATTATATGCTACTGCTTTGCATGCGCTTAAACTGCAATGACCATTTATTGCGTATATGATTTCTAGCATTTTGTTGGTATAAAAAAATCTGCGATCTTGCGCTTGCCTGAGAAGCCTTAAGCGACGTGCCGCTAATATATCCTATGCGATTAATACGCTATTATTGAAAATTCTTTTTTTTGGAGCGTGACTTAAATGTTTGTTTTCTTTTGTATATTTCTGTGGGCACGAAATCCTTCAGACTGTTCGAATTAACAAAGGAACAAGGATTAACTGTAGCATATATTTCGCTGACTATTGATATTGCTTGTTTTGATTTTGTGTGTTGCTAATCCATTTCTTTCAGGTATTTTGATTTATATGTTTGTATTATATTTGCTATCCCTTGTATGATGTGCTTGGAGGAAACGTACCGTGGAATTTCGCGTGTGTTGTGAGCGAACGTCGCGAGTTAAGGATAAATATTCTACCGCACGAACATTGAAAATATTTTTTCTTTTCTCTCGCGTTGACTTTGTTCAGGGCTACTTTCGGTTTACACTCCGATCATCATACCGTTCTTTTTTTGTTTTTCTGAGTTTTGCTAAATACCGGGACTCTTTAGCGAAGTTTTACTTAAGTATCGGTTACGGGAGTACACGACCTGCGGGGTAGGATCTCTCTTGAGGGGAGCTCGTCAAGAGGAACGTGCCTGTAGACCCTTAGTACCCGCGTTTAAAATTTTTTTTTGCGATCATGAGTTCGGAAGAAGACTGCGGAGGCGGGTGGATTTTTAACCTCACCGTCGAGCAATTACGCGACGAATTAGAGAAGCGCGGACAGAATAGTGAGGGCAACCTTGCGACTTTGAGGGCCCGGCTGAACAGATACGAGGTCTGCACCCAGTTAGGATGGGATCCGCCTAAGACGCCGACCCAGGGAGACCCTGACGCGGCCGCCGGCCCCTCGGTTCCCTCGCCTATGCGCCCCGATAGCCACCACGAGTCGGGACTCGGGGATGCGATTTTCGGGAATCAAACGCGTGCGCCAATTTATTTGCGACCGCCGGTTCTCGAATTACCCTCCGTACCCCGAGGTTCACGCCCCGTAGCACGCTGTACTTCGTCCGCCGGCGACGCATATCAGATGATGCGCCGCTGGAACTTAAAATTTTCGGGCGCCCGTGGCAGCGACGCGGAGGCGTTCTTAGCCCGTATAGAGGAGGGTCGTGCCTTAGTTCCGGTTGAGGACGAAGAACTTTTCAAGTGCATTCCGTTTTTCCTGTCCGGTATCGCGCTTTATTGGTATCGTAACGAACGAAACCGTTGGAGAAGTTGGCGAGAATTCGAGACCGCGTGGCGTGCTCGATTCGGGAACCCCGATTTCCAATTCGCGTTGCGAGACGAAATCATGCGACGTACGCAGGGCGAGGGAGAGACGGTCGCCGATTACTTGACGTGTTTGCGCGCGCTTTTCGAAAGGTTAAGTCCGCCGTGGCACTTAGAGGAGCAATTGAATCACGCGCATCGTAACATGTTGCCGCGTTTACAGGTTGCGGTCCATCGTCGAGACGTGTACGACTTTACGTCCTTAGAGAATTTAGCGACGCGCATCGAGAATAGTTACGCAGCGGTGCTGCGCTATCGCGCTCCCCCGCCACCGGAACAATCCATTTTTCCGGAGTTAGCGTATCGGTCGCCGAAGAAAGGCGCGAGAGCCGTCGCCGCCGTAGGTTTGATACCTGGGGTGGCGAAGAGTAAAACTGAGATCGGCGGGCGTCCGCGCAGGGCCCCCAAGAACGCGCCCACCGCGAACCCCGCATCTAAACCAAAGGTTAAGCCCGCTATCGAGTTAGCGACCCCGTCGACGTCCGCCCCTGCGCGTCAGGGCCCCAAGTGTTGGAATTGCGAGCAGACGGGGCATATCGCGCGGGAATGTCAAGAGACGCGTCGCGTATATTGTTATCGATGCGGGCAGACGAACGTGACAGTAAAAACATGTCCTACGTGTTCGGGAAACGGGGACGGGAGTCAGTAAAGCGGGCCCCCGCGACTCCGTCAAGCCGTAAAGCGGCCCAAGACGAACATACATCGGAAACTCGCGAAAGTTCGAGCCTCTCGACCCACGTTGTATATACGTCAAATTCTTTTGAGTCGCCACCCGTACGATATCTTAGAGTTCTAATACGCGGAAAACCTTTGCGTGCGCTCGTAGACTCGGGATCTAACCGCACTATAATCGGAGCTGAAGGGATACGGATTGTTAAGAGACTACAGTTGCCAATAGATTATAGTCGCGTCACGCACATTCGCACCGCGAACGGGCAATTAGCGCGAGCTCCCGAGGAGGTCAAGATTCCGTTTATATTAGAAGGTCGCGCACAGACAATTACTGCCTGCCTGCTGTCCGATCTAACGGTTCCATGTATTCTCGGTATGGATTTTCTTTGCAAATTCGAAGTCGTCGTGGATTTCTCTCGGTCAGATTGGTTTTTCGCGGATCAGCCTACAAAGCGTCGTAGTTTTATTTCTGAAGACAAGGCACCGCAAGCCTTTAGCGGACTTCCGGCACTCACTCCGCAACAAACGGAAAAGTTAGAGACGTTTCTTCGCGAACGGATAACCCCTACGAACAGTGAACCCGGAATCACGACGCTTACCGAACACGTGATCGACGTCGGTGATAGTAAGCCCATCAAGCAACGGTGCTACCTAGTTTCACCTAAGGTACAAGAGGCTATTCGAGAAGAAGTAGATAAAAATGTTAGAGACCGGAATTATTGAACCGTCGTTTAGCGAGTGGTCTAATCCCATAGTAATGATCAAGAAACCTAACGGGAAATATCGGTTTTGTTTGGATTTTCGTAAAGTCAACGACGTGTCTAAGAAGGATGCATACCCGCTCCCTAACATGAACGGTATATTAGATAAATTACGAGCCGCGCGCTATATCTCTACACTCGATTTGAGCCAAGCGTATTTCCAAGTTCCGTTGGCCAAGGAAAGTAGCGAGATCACCGCGTTTAGCGTACCGGGAAAGGGGTTGTATCACTTCACGCGCATGCCGTATGGATTGACGGGCGCTCCGGCTACATTTCAGCGTCTCCTTGATAGACTCATAGGGCCCGAGATGGAACCGCACGCGTTTGCCTATCTCGATGACATCGTCATAGTTACGCCGACTTTTGAGGAGCACCTCGAATGGCTAGATCGCGTTTTTAAAAAAATCTCCGGAGCGGGACTTACTATCAATCCCGAGAAATGTGAATTTTGTAGATTTCAAGTAAGATACCTCGGCTTCATCGTGCAACGAGACGGTCTGACGGTGGACCCGGAGAAGACGCGTCCTATTTTAGAGTACCCCGAACCACGAAATTTAAAACAGTTACGCCGTTTTCTCGGAATGTCATCGTGGTATCGTCGGTTCCTACCACAATTCGCTACCATGAGTGAACCCTTGACGCGCTTACTGAAAAAGAATGCTCGGTGGACTTGGGAGTCGGATCAGCAGGACGCGTTCGAGCAGATACGCGCTCGCTTAGTTACCGCGCCCACCTTGTCGTGTCCCGACTTTAAAGTTCCTTTCGTATTACAGACGGACGCCAGTTCTGTAGGTTTAGGGGCCGTCTTGACTCAGACGATCGACGGCGAAGAACGCGTCGTGGCATTCACGAGTCGTGCGCTGTCCGGTCCGGAAACACGGTATTCAGTCACCGAACAGGAGTGTTTAGCCGTAGTGTGGGCTATTAAAAAGTTTCGCGCGTATTTAGAAGGGTATCGTTTTACAGTCGTCACAGACCATAGCAGCTTAAGGTGGCTGCATAACTTGAAAAATCCGACGGGGCGACTCGCGAGATGGGCCCTCGAACTTCTAGAATATGATTTTGAGATCATCCATCGAAAAGGCGCGCTGCATCACGTTCCGGATGCATTGTCCCGCATGTACGAAGTAGATACGGAGGCGAACGTTGTCATGGTCGCGGACGCAAATCTCCCGGACGACATAGCAGATCCGTGGTATCGTAAACGCTTTGCGGAGGTGCGTGACAGACAGAAACGTTTTACAGATTGGCGTATCGTAGACGGTCATCTGTACTATCATCGTCCGCGAGCGATTGTATCAGACATCGTCGAGGACTTAGATAGGTGGAAGTTAGTTTTGCCGACCGAATTGCGCGGAGAAGCCCTTCGAGAAGCGCACGACGTTCCGCAATCCGGTCACCTTGGAATGGAGAAAACGTTTCATAGATTAGCGGTTTCGTATTACTGGCCGTCTATGTTCCGCGACGTTGTAAAATATGTTAGGCAGTGCGACACGTGCCAGCGAACGAAAGTAGAGCAGGCAAGCCCACCCGGTCTCATGGGGCATCGAGTAATAGAAGGCCCATGGACCGTTGTGGCAGCGGATATTATGGGACCGTTTCCCAAAAGTAAAGCAGGATTCACGTACGTATTAGTAGTACAAGACCTCTTTACCAAATGGGTCGAATGCTTTGCGTTGAGAGCAGCCAACGGTCGAAAAATTAGTGAAGCTTTAGCGGAGGTAGTCTCGCGATGGGGCACCCCAAAGTTTTTCCTCTCAGATAACGGAACGGAATTCGCGAACCAAACGATACGGGCTTTCGCAGAGGATCACGGGATCACGTGCACTACAGTACCCCCTTATCATCCCCAAGCGAATCCCGTTGAGCGAAGCAATCGCGTGTTAAAGACTATGATAGTCGCGTTCCTCGAGAGAGATCATCGTGAGTAGGATGTCCATTTATCCGACTTCCGATTCGCGTATAACACGGCGTTTCACACGTCCATTGGAGCCTCACCGGCCCTCCTAAATTTAGGACGCGAGTTGGTTCCGAAGGAGTACTTGCGCGCTCGAACTCCGGAAGCGACGGAAGTTGAGGAGCGGAAGCCGGCCGAGTGGTCGGAAAGAATGCAAAAATTACAAACTCTGCATCACTGGGTAGCGGAAAATCTCGATCAGGCGTATCAACGCCAATCGCGATACTATAACTTGAGGCGACGGAATGTGGTTTACCAAGTAGGTGACTGGGTAATGAAGAGGCAACACGTGTTGTCCTCCGCGGCTCAAAATATCGCCGCAAAACTTGCACCGAAATTCCATGGTCCGTTTCAGGTCTGTAAGGTACTATCCCCCGTAGTATATGAGTTGAGAGATCCGGAGGGAAATCCTATAGGTAAAGTCCATGTAAAAGACCTTAAAGCCTATCGCCCTCCTAATTTTAGATAAGTTATCCCGTTATTCCGCCTCATCAACATGGACCAACGCTGGCGGGCTTTCAGGTCCCGCCATGCGGGTACCATCCGCTCCGTCCACGAGGCGAGTCCAGCGTTCTGGGCGGAGTTCCGTGCCCTACTGAGCGGCCCGGAGGAGGACGAAGGGCCCCGCTCCACGCATTGGGTGCCGCCAGCGATGAAGGACCAGGCCACTCAAACCAGCGGCTCTCCCTACTTAGGAGACATCCTGGAGGATGTATTCAGGGTCGAAGCAGACCCTCAGGAGCGCGGGACTCAGACCAACCCGGTCCCCCTCCAGGATGCCGCTACGCAGACGGAGAGCGTAGCCCGCGCCATCGCCGGAGCGGCCCCCGGTCACACCATCGACCGGGGAACCTCCACGGATCCCGACCCGCTCGTTCCGCTCGTCTTCGACGCTCTGCGTCAGGCAACCCGGCGACGCGGACGCATCCTGGGCCCACCGATTGGAATGCCCCGCCCGGGGCATTTCGATAAAGAAATACAGACGGAGGACCCGGCCGCGCGCTCAACCAGCCGCGGCCCGCGGTCACCCACACCGGACGAACCGCGACCCCGGTCACCCCAACGGCGCTGTTGGAACTGTCAGGCGACGGGTCATCGATACACCGCCTGCCCGGCACCCCGACAGGGCAGATATTGTTACGGGTGTGGTCGGCGCGACGTCGACGTGCAGATCTGTCCCGACTGCGGCCCGGCATACCGAGATCTGGGCGCTTACCATCGGGGCCGAGGACCGTCCAAACGGGACCCCGCCTAAATTTATTTTTCCTTTTCTTTTTTTTGTGTTCTTTTTGTTTTATTTGTTGTTTGTTCCGTATCCCCGAGGGTATCAGTTTTTTTTTTTGTTGTTCCGTCCTCGCGGTACCATAGGACCTCTCTTTTCGTTCCCGGTAACTAATATGTAACCCCCATACCGGTAGAATAGAAGGATTGCAGGTTCTAATTTACGTTTTTTATTTCACCCACCTACCTCGTCCGTTCCTGACCGTCTTGACGGATATGCGTCCCTAGAATGTGTGTCGTCTTTGCGTGATTTCAGGCTTAGCTTTGTTTTTTTTTTTTTTGCTTGATTAAGAGTCGATTGGTGTATCGCACGATTTATGTGTCGGCTGTGTCGCGAGGGAGATGAGTTTGATTCCAGGGGACCGAAGCGGGGCCGCCGAGCCCAGAAGTATATTTGCCTAGCAAGGAAATTGGTGGCTAGTACCGTTCGTCCCTGGTAAAACCTCCCCGGTCCTCCTCTGGGAAGGGGGAGTTGTGACGTGACATTTTGTACTGTCCGTCACAAGGGCCGAAGGCCCGGCCGGGAAGGCGGGAAATTCGGGAACCTTTGCTCTCTCGCCAATCTTTGAGAGAGAGAGCACCCGAACAATCATTTTGCGTTTTCTACCGCGTCGGAGGATGCGCTTCGCGCATCCGTTTCGCGAATTACTTTTTGTATGATTTTTGTTTGAGCGATTTTTGGCGTTTTCGGCGAGCAATTTTGCATAGGGTACGTGTCTCAACCGAGGAAACCAATAGAGAGAAAGAGTGAGAGGACGGAGAGGACGAAGAGGACGATTGAGGACCGAGCAGGAGCCACCAAGTCCGGATCACGCCCGGTAAATATTATTTTCGCACCAAATTTCTGGCTTGCCCATCCCGTTAAGAACCTGGGTACCGCCGTAAAATGTTCCTTCTTCCGCAGAGATTCCGGCCCGAGACGGGGATGGCCACTCTCTCGCGAGAGGCGAGAGAGCCCCGGGAACGAAAGGCGCGGGAGACCTCCTGCCTCGAGCCCCGCAGATCCGGATACACCGAAATCCCACCATCGATCAAACAATCGATCTGGCGGATTTTTGGGAGGAATCGCAAAGAGGTGCCCTCGTAGGAGTCTTCCCGACGGCCCATAAAGAGGAATACCGGAACCCAAAGCGGAAACATAGAGGAACGGCGAGGGAAAATTTACATCAAGAAAATTCGCAGGGCCCCGCGGGGTACCCGGCGGCCCTGCCAGGATAAGGAGCGCCACGGGTGGAAAATGCCAAATTTAGTATCGGCGTGATCCCGGCAGGCCCCTTGCTCGTCACTGTTCGGCGAGACGTGCCAGAGAGGAGAGGTTCCTGCGCGGATGCCGAAGCACACGAGGACCCGGCGATACCGGTGAGACGAACGGCCCTATCTCATATTGTAAAGCCGCTAACTTCTTTCTTTTTGTGAGTACCGTATTCGGGAGAGAATCGTGTCACGGCCGCGGCCGGTTATTAGAGTCACCGGTAATTTCGTGATTTTGAGAGTTTAATTTAGAGTCTCGTTCCGCGTAGAATTTATCCCGGCGCCCGGCCGACCGCGTGCTCTCTCCCGCGCGTATATTAAAAGAGGCTCTCTCTCGCCCGCGGATATGCCGACAGTCACCGCGAATTTTGTCACGCTAGTGTAGAAATTAACGTATCGTCTTGTACGTACTGTATCGTTCTCGTCTGGTAGAGTTTCTAGATCGGAGAATAGAAAACTATTTAGAGTCACGCATCCGAAATAGCGTATTCTCTCTCGCGCATATTCTTATCCGTGCCGTCTTCGGATTATTTGTGAAATATTGCGAGGGACGACCGGCGGAACGATCTCGAAGAACGTCGCGCGGGACCTACTCGAGTTTACGGGAATTTTGTATTGCCTAAAACCATCGGAATTAATTACGCCGCACGGACCTTAGTAAGTCTCGTGCGTTAATAATTATTCGACACGTAGGCGTGCGAATGTATTTCCGGGTCCCGCGTGTCGTCCGATATCACCGCGTCGGGTCGTCTCAAAGGCGCGGAACAATAACAACGCGCCGCGTCTCGGCCGTGCATGCGCCGTATTGTATTTTTTCGAATAAAATTTCGGCCTCGTTTATCTGTATTGCGGCGTTATTCAAGCGGAGATCTCTCCGTAATATATCGAACGAATCGTAAGTTTCTTTCGGAACCTATCATCGTACTCAAGTTTCTACTATTATTTTTTTTGTCTATCTTTGTTCATCATTGTCTAAATATATTTAATGTTGGTTATATTTGAGCGATTTCAAATAGCCTCTCTCGAATTCCGTTCTCTCTCCCGTCCGAACTCCCCCCTCTACCCCCTGACGACCTGAGCGAGTCGATTGTCGCCGTCGCGGAAATTTTCGGGATGATCTACTAATTATAAAAGTCATTTGTCGAGTTGTAAAATTTCAGAGTGGCGCGGATCCCGCGCCTGGCGCCCAAACAAACATATTTCTGTGTTTACGCGAATTTCCCGCTTTCCGCGCCGAAGGTGTGCCGTCGGCCACTTACATCGGCCCTATTTCCCGGATCCTTTTCGATCCGACGGACAATAAAAAAATTTAACGGTTACAATATATATAAGGGAGAATGGGGAAATTGCAGTCAGTAAGAATTATTTTTTATTTTCAGAAAAAAATGTCTTTAAAACCAAAATAGAATAGTTGACGGATACTTCATCAATCATTTTTCGAAAGTGAAAGCATAAAAGTTAAGAAAGGTAATATATAATTAGGCCTGCATTGATTAAAAGAAATCTCTGACTTGACCACAATTGACCGACGTGTTGGGTAATTACGGTCGCCTCTTGGGGTAATGCTAGCTGGTTGCTAGCAGGCAGGATTCGGTGGTATATTTTGATTACGAGCTTGAAATCCATAGAACCAATTTACGCCAGCACACCTTTTTTCTTTATTAAAATTATTGGGGATGTTGTGACGTTCAGCAAACTCAAATGCTGCACAGCGGACTTGAAGAGGTGTCTGTCTATATACATATATATATATATAGTTAAAAATTAAGATAAGTGAGCTTAAATAAGATTATGTTTTTATTAATTCACATAGTTTATATATACAAGTAAAAATGTTTGCACATATAACGTTTAAATATATAATATAAAACACACGTATATCTATATATATATATATATATATATATACGTGTTTTATATTTATAATTATTGAATAAAGACATTTTAGGCTCACTCACCTCAAATTAAATGTAAGACAGAAGTTGCATTTTTTAAAATTAAAGGCTGTGTAATAAAATAGATAAATACTACAAATACGAATTTATTTTATTGTTGCCGTTTAGAGGTAGTATCAGTACTAGATGCTCAACCATTTTATTGTTATCATTTGAAAGTTTAATTGTTAGCACATAAGTCTAAATGATGTAAAACGTACATATAATGAATAAATAAATATATTATGTAATTATATTTTGTTATATATTTTTTTCTTTTTAAAATTTAATTTAAACGTTATTTTTAAGCAATTATTTTAAGGCAATTCTAAAATCATTATAACGTCATACTATTGTCATCTAATGACGTAATATTATTGTCATCTGATGACATCATACTGTTGTCATCTGATGACGTCATACTGTTGTCATCTGATGACGTCATACTGTTGTCATCTGATGACGTCATACTGTTGTCATCTGATGACGTCATACTGTTGTCATCTGATGACGTCATTTATGCTGTGACAAATGGCCGTCAGTATAGGGTCATTTGTACGTCATACTGACCGTCAGTTTGACGTAAGTTCTGACGAAAACGTACGTAAAAAAGACGTCTCATTGACGACGTTGTGCTACCTGGGATATATTATATCTATCTTCACAAAAATTTTATCAATAAACGTAAATTAACTTGATACTTTTAACAAATGTAATATATCGAGTACAGTATACCTAAAAGTTACCACAATCAAATAAATCAGTATAATTTTCTTATACGATACACATTTTAAAGTAATCAAAGGAATAAAAAAAATATCCAAAAAATAGACAAATTTTAGAGAGTTGACTTTGGACGGTATTTATAGTCCAAGCTTAAACATTTTCTTAAGATTTTCTAGATTAAGATCTTGTTTGTATAAGTATGACTTGAGATTTCATGTATTCATAGTTTTAATTAAAATGAGACGATCTTCATAAAAAAATAAGCACTTCTTGTTATTTAAGATTTTTTTACTGAATTTAGTGCTTAAGATGATCTGATTTACTTTCAGTAATCTTTGGGATTTTTCTGATGTATCAGCCAATGAAATATGTTTAAATATAGAAAAATTTAACAAGATGTATGTCTATACCATTTATTCATGTTATCAAATTATTGCAGACTCTAAAGTATTGTTAGAAAGTAATTTTACTGTAAAAAAAATATCAAGCAAAAAAAAACATTATATAGATCCCGAAAAGAATTCTTCCTTAAAATTTTAACAAAATATTCTCCTTGAAAAAAAGTGATGCTACAACTTTGAAACAAGAAGAAGCATGGAATCAAACTTGCAATGCATATATCTATTGTAATAAAGTAAAAAATCTATATATTTTTTCTAATTAGATATGTTAAATGCTTGAAATAAAAATGTTAATTATATCTGAAGAAAATCTAATATATTTGCGGTAGATAGTTTCATTTTTAAGCTAGATTTTAAATATTTTTTATATTCAAAGTAATTTAATTTTTAACATTTTAATGTGTAATAAATTATTACAGAGAAGCGTTCAATTTAGAAAATTATGGAGTAATTTAAAATCAGTACAGAGAGATATCCTTACGCAGGAAAAACATGCACGTTTATCAACAGGTGGTGGACCTGAACCTAAATCTGCAAAGATTGACCCGAACATTGCCGCAATAGCACCCAATTTAATGACAATTGCACCAACATTATTTTCATCAAATTTATCAGATAAAATACTAAAAGGTAATTTCATCTTTATTTTATTTATTTATATTATAATAAAAATTGAAAAAATAGTAACAATGAATATTTTTCAGAACGACAACAAAGAATATTAATGAATTGTATTCCTGAGGAATTAATTGAAAATGTGGAGAGCATAGACTTTATTGATGATGATTTCCAGGAAGTTAATAATGATTCTATTGTCACACTTCATACAAATGATAAAATAATTAATTTTATTGATATTTTCTATTAATATATTTGTTTATGAATAAGAATTTAGAATTTATGAGACAATGACAATTGAATGTTACAGACTCAAGCAGTAATGAGACTGATGATGCTGAAAAAGAAAATAATCCAGTAAATGAAATAATAAAAATAATAAAGATAAATTTTATTAATATATTTATTTTTAGACACACCCCTCTCTCTCTCTCTCTGTGTGTGTGTGTGTTGCGTAGTATCTTAAGCATATTAACAATTTGTATTGTACTGGTGGAATCGGCAGACCACGATTGTTAATTTTTGCTAAAATCCTTCTTCAATTTTTGGTAATATTCCATATAGGAGGAATCCTTATTAATCTACAGCGTCTTTTAAATTGTAAATTTTTATAAAAGGGTTTTAAAAAGTCCATCACGAATGTATCATTTTCGTACACGATCTCTCTCTACTTGAAAATCACGATCAATCAATATTTTTTCAATAACATCAATTTTCTTCCATTAATTCCATAATATTTAATAATAAGCTTATCTTAAAGTCATGTACGGACTGACTTGAAAACATAACCTTACTTTCTAATAAACACGATCTTATTTGATTCAAATAAGACCATCAAGATTTGATTATGAATCCGACTAAGCTTAAGAAGAGAAAAGCATCTTAAAAGACTTTGTACTTAAGACAGTCTTAAATATAAGAACGGACTATGGAATACCGTCCTTTATTTTGAAAAATGAGAATTTAAATTTAAAAAGAGTTAGCTAAAATCTTTACTTTCGCAAAAGTCACAGTTGTTTTCCGACATACTTGTTGACCAAAAATGTCTCCAAGTATATTTAAAATAAAATACTGCTATTAAACAGTGTCCAATAACAATTTAATGACACCCATTGGTCGTATACATATATACGTATATATTCACAAATATGTTTTGGCAGTGCAGCGCGTGGCCTTATATCCTCACTCAGCGGAATTCTAACTGCGAGAAAAGACGCCGCGTAGCGGCGAAGGCACGAATGAGTGCACGACTTTACGGACGGTTTTCCGCGAGCGCTTTCGCGCGCAGTCTTGTCTGGCGGTGTAGCATATGTTACAAGCGTTTTACTATGAAAATATAATTGTGAAAATATATATACGGATTGCTTTTTACCTAAAATTAGACCAGACCGGATTTCACATTGGATAAAAGAATATAAGTGAATGTTTAGATATCAATTTGGAAGCCTAGTAAACGAGAGTAGTTCATTCTACATTTGCATGTGTACACGAAAATGTAGGATGAGTTATTCTCATTTACTTTATAATCTCATTGCTTTATAATCATTACTATATTTGCAAAATATAATTTATATATATAAATTATATTATAGAAATATATGTATTTATATTAAATTTTTTATTTACTATTATACTTAAGTAATAACTCACTTATTAAAGTAATAACAAATAAAAAAATGTATAATTTAATTTTATTATTATTCGACACATTTGGATAAAAAATGAGAAATTCTAGAACAAAGGAACATTTTTTACTTACAGACAAGTGACGCAGTTTACTAAACTTATATTTTATTAACGTTCGTATTTTCATTTCTGATAATAATTCTTTCTAATTTGATAATAGATTTGTAATTAGCAGAGAAGTGCGTATATAAGTACAAATATGTTAGAAGAAAATCTGCTCGAAATTCACAGTACAAATACTCTTCTTTCTTCTGCAAGCAAAGGAAATGTTATCACTTTATCTTCTTATTTATACTCCACATTTTACATGGTAATTTTTTAAATCAAGAATTTAATATATTTGATAAATTAACAAATGTTGTTTGTAAACAAATCAATTATAAATTTCCAAAAAGTTATTGCATGTTTAGTTCAAACTCGAACATATAAAATTACGGAATATTAAAAAAGATATATTGAGATAAATAATTATAATATAATAAGAAAATATATAAATTAAGTAACAAAAAGCAAAAATTATAAATAGTGTAAAGTTTAATAATTTTATAGTTTAATATTTTAATAGTTTAATCATTTATATATATTATACAATTTTAATAGTATATAATTAGTATATTATATGTATATACATATATACATATATGTAGTATAATTAAAATAGTTTATATAATAAGTTTAGTAATTTAATAATTTATTGTTAATTATTTTGTATATATATACATATATATATATATATATAATATATAATATATGAGGTATTATTTATGAAGTGATCCACCCAAAGTTTTTCAATCACGCTGAAATTTGCAGAAAGTGTAGTCTTATCAAAAGTAAAATTATTCCTCAAGTTGTTTGGCCCACACTATACAGGCTCTGTGTTAACAGGGACTGGAATTTTTATCATTTTGGCCGTTACGTCCAACTTCAAACGTTGATAAATTTCAGAAGACTACTCCGATTATAAAAAATAAGGTGTGATTTCGAAAGGTCTCTTTACGTACTTTAATCTTGTAAAATTAGTTTTTTCTTTCAATAACAATTTATATAAGATTTTCAAAAAACAATGTAAAAATCAATTTTTTCTCAAATTTAAACATCTTCGATTTTCTTCAAAAAAATCTTAAAAAGAAAGTATATTTCTCGATCGACGCAAGTCGAGACACAAGTCTCTGGTTTCTCTTTATTTGACGGTGACGACTACGATGGATTTCGGAATAATTTAAAATGCTGCTTTGACTTGATCGATTCTTTATTACATTGCTCAGAGAGAAATAACTTGAGGCAGTGATAGGAATAATAATGTTCTTCTTTCGCCGAATACGTGACATTATATTAAGTAGTCCCCACGGGCGGTCTCGCAGGTCGCGAATTTTACCGAAATAAGTCGATCACTTCCTCGTGTCCTAAATTAATTCAACCCGATAACAATCGGTGCGTTATAAACGGAGCAAATATAATACTTAGTCTTTATAATAACACATACTCTCAAGATAATAACAAGCTATTGTTCGCTTTATAAGCTGTTTGTCACAACATTAACATAAAACAAGTAATAATAATATAACGATACAAAATATTATAATTCGATAAGTATGAAACAACTTCGTCGATTCTGCATACTTCGTATTTCTAATAGTATTTTTATTTTTAATGATTAGAAAAAAGTATTTAAAATCAATCTTTTTGATCAATTTTTGCTTTATTTTAATTTATATAAATTTATTCTTTTATCACACAATCATGTAAATATGATTTTTATTTATAGAAAAGAGATGTTATAATTTATTACTGCAATAACTAATTACCATAATTAATGCTATTATTACTATAATTAATAACTAATGCTATAATTAATTACTAATTATGCTTACATATAAACTTCTATAATCTAATCTTCTTTTTTTGATGAGGAATAACTTGGAACAATACAAATCCAAATCTCAATTATAATATTTATTAAATGTAATTTAAAAATATAATTTAAAAATAACATATACATATATGTATATTTTTAATATACATTAAATGACATTAAACTAAATAAATGAAACACATATATGTACTTCTTACCCTTTTCCATTTCATATTACATTGTATAATTTTTAATAATTGTTTAAAAATAAAAATGTATATAAATAATACATCAAAGTTCTTCTGGAAAATGATAATAAAAGATTATGCACCTACTGTTATGCTAATAATATAAAATCAACATTTTTTTTGCAATTTGTGTTGCACCTTTTTAAAGCAAAACTTAAAATAGCTTTTACTATAAAATCTATATTTTAATACAAGAGAAGCATTATCGTAAATTAAAGAAAAGTTTAATTTGCATTTATTATAAATATGAACTTTATATATATTATATATATTTAAATTTTATTGTATTTTAATTCATAAAAATTTTATATTATTTAATATTATTGTTCAATAAATAATATTCTTATCTTTAATAAATAATATTGTTTCTTTTAAAGATATAAGACAGGCAATAAGAGCCAACTCGCGGATGACAGTGCGTTATCCTAACGAAACTAAATTTTTCGTTAGGATTAATAGACACGGGCAGTCCCGTATCATTTATAAAAGCGAGTGTGTACAAAAAACTGATAGATCCGGAGGGAAATAGTTTAATTAAAGTCGAGACAAGCCTAAGAAACTTGTCTAATCAGAAATTAGAAATTTTAGGAATCGTGCCGTTAAAATTAAATATAGAGTTATTGCGCGACAAAAAATTTTGTATATATTTACATGTTCTCGACAGCGGGTCCTTTCAAGGGGATATTATATTAGGACGCGAATTTTTAAAAACAAGTAAACTTACATTGGTATATGACCCAGCGGCGAAAGATGTAGAACAAACAATCAATCTGTTCTCGTTCCTTCCTTTGTGCGTCGATGAAGGAGAAACAGAGCCTAAACAAATAATCGAGGACAATAAGATAGATTTCGATTTCAAAACAAAGCAGAGGTTACGTGATTTATTACTTAATATACATAATAGAAAAATCGTACCTGTAGACGATAATTATGCTGTACGGGTGAACATGCGCGACACCTCGGTATTTGCGTATGCCCCGAAACGTTTTGCTCTGGAGGAACGGAAACAAATGAGGACGATCACCGACGATCTCCTGAAGCGTGGCATCATACAGACCAGTGCCTCTCCGTATTGCGCCAGGGTAGTGCTGGTCAGAAAGAAAAGCGGTCAGCCAAGGCTCTGCGTCGACTTGCGTCCGTTGAACAGTAGGGTGTTTAAACAGAAATATCCATTCCCGATTATAGAGGAATGCCTATCTAGATTGGGGGGAAAAAAAGTATACACACTGTTAGATCTACGCGACAGTTTTCACCAAATAAAGGTGCATGAGGATTCGATGAAATACTTTTCATTTGCGATCCCGGATGGTCAGTACGAATTTAAGCGTTTACCTTTCGGCTTTAGTGAATCTCCGGCCGAGTTTCAGAAAAGATTAATTCAGATCTTGAATCCATTAATAAGGCTGGACAAGGTACTCGTGTACATAGACGATGTTCTCATAGCATCTGAAACGATAGAACAGAATTTGGAAACGATCGAAGAAGTATTAATAATATTAAAAATGTACGGCTTTGAGTTGAATTTTAAAAAATGTAAATTCTTGCGTAGAGAAATAGAATTTCTGGGGTATATAGTATCGGAAGATGGAATCACGATAAGTTCGCGGCATACGGATGCAGTAAAAAATTATCGGCAACCAAGGGATAAATGGCAATTGCAAAGATTCCTCGCTCTCGCAAATTATTTTCGGAAATTTGTGAAAGAT